>NC_137931.1:20428187-20675687 GCF_963969265.1 Rhamphochromis sp. 'chilingali'
CTCGCCTTGGGAGAAACCACAAGGGTCATGTTTATTTAAAATACAAAAACATGTTGCCTGTCCTTGTCCTTAAAACCCACTCACACTCTCTCTCTTTTCTATGTGAAAGGGGGGAGGCAGGTAAAAGTTGTGGAGGAGTGTGCAACCAGGTTTTAAGCTGGGCTATTTCCTCTATTCGTGGGAGACAGAAAACGTTGGAGTTGAATGAGAGTGAGAGCAATTTAAATGTTGTAAGTGCAATGTTTTCCAGTCAGGGATACTCCAGGGGTGTAGTTCAGTAAACCTGAACAAAGTTAACAGTGAGCCTAAAAGTATGGATGAGCAGAAGAAATATATGACAGTAATGGTCAAAAACCAAATATAAATGTTTGAATAGCTAGAATTGTTGTCAATAGATGAAACTGATAGCTAATACTAAGCTAATAATGAATTAAAAGATTCTTAGCTAGCAGTAGTGCTACCAGTTGATGCTATTAGCTACAAATGGCTGGCTAAACATAAAGGATAATACATGACATAGCTAGCTAAAATTACTTATTGATAACAGATTAACTGTTGAATTAACTAAAAACTAAAGTAAAAGTAAAATTTGGAATAAAAAAACTGGACTAACTAACCGGACTAACTATTTAAACTTGTAGATAAACATAATGGATTGTTGGCAGAAATAGTTAGCCAAAATTGAGTCGTTAATGGACAGAAACATACTTATAAGTATGAATATAGATATAAACAGTAGAAATTGTTGGCTAACAGTGTGAATTATTAACAGTAATTACTGGCTGACAATGTAAGTGGGAGAACTGGTAACTAAACATACACAAAAAACCTGTTAAATTGAGTAACTTCTAAGATATGATATACACAAATGGTTGAAATTGCAGTTTCTCTGTAATAATAAGCCAGCTTTTCTTTTAAAGTATTTTTTTTAATTCCTGGGGAAATAATGGCTAAAAACAAACTACCAAACAATCAGACCGCCAGAAAAGTTTCAGTTCTCCAGCGTAACCTCCACCTACATCGCTCAGCTCGACAGCCGAGGGCAGTAGCTGTGACCCTTATAGCAGCTGGCCATGATGCGGTCTCGGCGTGGGCAGGCCTCTGCTGTAACATCCCAGCATCCAGGGGATTGCTGGCATCCAGAGCCAAAACCTTTGGAAGAAAAAAAATGAAGGAAAATTCTCCTGGTCACTAAAATCCTTCCTTTAAGACGCTCTAATACAGATTGCAGTGGAGAAATGAGGAACCGTAAGAGGCCATTTCTGCTGACCTCAACCACAATACTCTCTCCTCTCGCCGGGTGAGTGGAGAAAAGCACCGCTCTTAAGAGTTCAGCCGGTTGTTGTTCACCAATCACTCAGGTGGGGAAGTAAAATGGTGCTCACCTCTAGGTGTAATTGAGATTAAGTCGCACTCTCATATTGTGTGGGAGGAAACAAGTACTCTCTTTACAGGGTGCAGCAGCATTTTAGGGCGAGTCACAGTTGGAGTGCATTAGGGGTTTTATGTTGTTTTGCCATATGTTGCCAGAACAGTGTGTCAGAGTGGAAGAGAGAAGGAGGGAGGGAGTGTTGAGTCATATTTTGATTTTAGCCATTCAACTGTTATCCAGAGGAGCTCATGCATGATGTCAGAGGGAAATACTCTGAAACAGCCAGCGAGGAAGGGTTTCTGACTGAAACTGAAGTAACTGGATTTGGCACAAGCTGGTGAAGAAATTAAAAGCTGTAAAAGAGCCAGAGGTTGAAAAATACAGCAAAAAGGGAAAGTGGAAAAACCTCAAAGTCTTTATATAAGGCTTGTTTATATTAAAGTCACCTCAAAGCAATAAGACATTAATGTCTCTGTAAGGGTTGTACAACAGGACGAATCTATTGATTATTGATCAGCAACTCTTTGGTATTATCTCTCACTTCATCTAGCAATTTAGACTTCTGCCTTAAGGTTGGGATACGAGATGGATGGATGGATACCTCGCTGAGATTCCACTTCAGTAAATAACTGCTTTCAAAGTAACTGCTTTGGATTCAGATAGACGTCAATAGATATATTGGCAGTTGCAGGTTGTTGAACACATTTTTAACTGTAGCTTTAGTGCTTTGTTGGTTTGGTCAGACTGGTGGAGCTGGTCTTAACTTAACAACCCTTGTGGATGCTAACCTGAACTAGCAAACCAATAATGGTTAGCGTTGGTTTTTAAACCTTTTATAAACAAGGCTAGTTTCAGAAACTAGAAGATGTTACCTTACAACTGGAGCCTTTCTAGAAAAAACGTGGCCTTCCAGTTCACATGTGAGTATGTCAGAGGAATAGATCTGAATCCTACCCTTAGCCCCAACAGGTTGTTCTCAAACCACTTAGGGTTTGCTTGGACTGGAGTCAGAGGCTAAACAAGCCTAGTTTCAAAAGCTAAAAGATGTTACCAAACTGCTCAATTCCACTTAATCAAAGGTTTATAACCCTAAACCTTACTTTGGGTCACTGGCAACCTGGTAGATGTTAATAGGTTAGAAATCCACAGCCAAAACGAATAATTTAAAAAAAAAACCCACTGAATAATCTCGAGAAAACTACTATCGAGGCAAGCCAAGGAAAGCTGATAAGATTTCTTGATAGTTGCCAAACAACGTCTGACCTCAAAAGTAAAAACAAAAGACCTGATGTAAGCAAAGAAACTTTCCAAATAAAGATCCTTTGGACTTGGGACAAACGCAGTAACTTCTCAGACAGGTCGATTTGTTTTATTGAATGTTTTTTGCTGTATGTACAACTAAAACACAATTTTTTTTCTTGCTGGGCCTTTAAAAACTTTCTTATAGAAGTGCTTAAGATATTTGGTTTTGATATTTAAGTAAACCCTCCCAAACTCTGGTTTGCTTCACCCACCTTTCATTTGCAGAATGTAGTTCACACAGTACCACCCACACTATTAGACTGCCAAGTGATCTCAGCTCAAAATACCTCAACAAAGACCACTTAGCACCAGAGATGGAAACAGCAAGGATTTTGACTTCACAACCATCGCTTTAAATACCTTGAATCTGACTGTAGGTAGTAGTGCTGATGGTAATAGTATCCAAATGATCTGTGGCCTTCTGCCCCGACTCGAGAGCAGTGCAGACAGCCCATGGGCAACACTGTGGGAGGAGCCCAGCAGCTCCTCCGGCCTCCTGTGAGGCTCCCCGTGGTCTCCTCTTCTCAGCTCCTCCATGCTGTAGCTAGCGTAGGAAGGAAAAACCTAGGAGGGAAAGGAGCAGGGCTCGTAACAACGTGTATGAATACAGCGAGCCTTTGGCCAGGTGGTTGGTGGTGGGGTCTTGCTTTTATTGATTTTCGTTACTTTTCTGACAAACATCCTCCTCTTTGTTTGGCCACTGAGGGCAACGAGCGGCGCGAGCAGCGTGGGGCGTTTAGAGTTTAAGAGCGAAAGCCGAGAAACCGACTGTGCTGCCTGGCCCGGGAAACCTTTGCCTCCTTATCCTCGTCTTCTCTGCGTTTTCTGTGCTCCCAGTGGAGCGCTAACACATTATTATGCATTTTGCTTTATTTTACTGCATTGATTCAAAGTAATTTGAAGGTTCTGCAGGGACTGGTACCTGAGTTTTCTCGCAGAGAGCTCAGTGTGAGCTTGTGTGTTAAAACAGCGGGGCCTCTGCTGGATACCGGGCCTGTTTATCCCAGAGGGAAATTTTAAGTGTCAGCGAGAAGGTGGGACACAATAAATACATTATATCGTTGAAATACTGAGAATCCAAGCTGTTGGAGTGTTACTTACTCTCCCTAACGGTTAGGCAGAAAGGACATCCTGCTATGTTCCCAATATATATCATATATTCTCTCTTTCATATCTGCTCGAGAGCCGCCACTTCAGGAAACCCACCAAGGTGTCCAGTCGTTCACAGTTCCAGCCCTTCAACCTGTCAGACACACTTTTATGATGCCAAATCCCTCTATTCATTTTTCTCCTCTTCGGCACAAATATATTTTCCCTTTTTATCACCTCCTTTCTCTCTTTTATCAAGGGCAAACCTGAACTCCATGGAAAACACACACACACACATCCAGGGCTGGGAGATCTCCAGGGCCTGTCATTTTACATTTACATTTGAGCCGTTTAGCTGACGCTCTCATCCAGGGTGACTTACAGAGACAGTGCAACGGCAGGGCTGAACGCGAATGGTCAGATGTAGGTGAAAGCAGGAGAGCCGAAGGAGGAGACGTCAGGTTTATATGTATTTATTACAATTTGGGGAGCTGGTTTGGTGACCTTCTGATCCCTGAAATCCATCTTTCAAAAATTTAAATTTCAGATGGGTGTGATAAATTCAGGACAACCCACGCTTTTGTTTGTGCAACACCACCTCCTTTGCTTACATCTATGTTAAATGTGCTGTGGAAATCAAGCCCTTTTACTCAGCGGAGTTTATTCTGAGAGTCTGCACCTGGCCACTTGAATTATTTAAAGGTGCAAGGAAGCGCCTCTCTCGCAGGTTGTAAAGACCAAAATTGCTTCATCACGCCCGTCAAATGAAAGTATGCATACATTATTCAGTTGAACCCGAGGAAGATCAGATGTTTCCCCTTCTTCCCTTTTTCCAAATGCTAGCATCAAATTGAAAATTTAAAAAAAAAAAAAAACTCAAAACAATCCACGTTTCTTCTTTAAAGAAGAAATTATAAAACACGCACACCTTAAATTGCTCCATCTGTACTCTGTCCCTGGACTTTTCTTCCTCTAATTGTTTCTCCTTTCTATCGACTGCCTTATTCATCCACTGTTCCACATAATGAGAGATAAGTCGCTTCATGCCATCAAGCACCTTTCTCATTTGTCTTGCACGCTAACACACACGCACTCATATATATCTGTGTACAAACACACATCCACCCCCCAAACACACACACATGAGACATCCGTACGCACACAGCATTGGGCCTAGGGCCTACTGTATGGCACTCTTATCTGCAACGCACAGACTTAGCATTGTGCCATCAACAAGCTGGTGTCTCCCAGACGCCACCGCTGCACTGATCTCCTCTCAGGTTGGACTTCTTCTCCCCTTTTCTAAATTGACGTTAATTTAGCATTGCTAATCAAATGGGATGGTGTCTTTTTTTTAAATAAATCGCCAAATTCGCTCAGTGTCAGAGGTCCTTTTCCACACTGGCAATATTGTCTCTTTTTTCCTTTTAATTTGCTGCTCATGTATGCTATGAATATCCCCACGCCGTGCATAATGTAATTAAGTATGACCAATGCTGCGCGGGCAGCCGTCCCAGAGCCAGTCAGTTGACTAACTCAAAATATAAAAACCTTATGAACTGCCACCGCTTTGCTGTTCTGTCGCTGAGCTCTTGTGGCAGTGACACCAGCTGCGTTTATCTGAAAAGCTGTGTTGTAGTTCCGATTTACGACGTTATTTGTCTGAACTTGATATGTATTTTCTATAAATGTGACAGTTAAAAGCATCTATTAGATAAATACGTATTGTGTGGCATTGTGTGATGCATTTCAACCTAATCTGGGCTACTTTTGGCTCAGCTACGGCACTGACAAACACAGTGTGGGCCAGACATGGGCCCAAAAATTACCAGCCAGATTTGACACAGGTTGTGTTGGCACAAGTTTGCTCAGTTTTCACACACATTTCGATCTAATCAGTGCTATTTTGAGCATTTACAACCTTGACAAATGTAGTACAAGCCAGACATAGGCCAATGTGTTATGGAAAGCATTGTGCGGATCAGAGGTGGCACAAAAGTCACGGTACACCTCACATCTGGCCCATTAAAGGTGGACTTGGAGCTACGACTCACCCTGCCGTCACACGAGGCCAAATGTGGGCCACGCTCTGTCTGTAGCAACATTTCAAACACAACATAAGTTTGGCGCACAAAGTTCAACTTTTCTTGATGATAAAACAGCTCCCGTTGCTCAAGAAAATAATTTCAAAATGGAAAGCTAAAGTTCACCGGAAAGCTGTGGGAAACACGAAGCTGCTGTCTGCTGTAAAAGAGAAGGGACGGGCGGATATATGTGATCCTGGTGATATCTGGCAGGTTATTGTTTAGACTTTTTTCCTAAACAGCTTGGAAGTCATGTTTGCAGATTAGTGTAGGTTTGCGTTCTTGAACATTTTGACGATCTTGCAAAATTTGAAACTTGGATGCTGTTTCATGTGAGGGAGAAAGCAGAGCAAGTGTCACAGTGTAACAGCTCAAGAATCCCAAAAGGAAACAGCTGCATGGACAGGCTGAAGTGTTTCTGTGTGTGTGTGTGTGGTTGTGTGTGTGTTTGATACGGGCCTGCATATTGCCAGCATGTGTTTTCCCATAGTTTCCCAAAGCCCCTGTGTGATTACGTGTTCGGGGCAATGTGTTTGCATAAGAACGGCAAAGATTGCACCAGATATTTTGCAAGGTTTAGGGTAAAGCCTGGAAGTGCAGTTGTTTTTAAGGAATATCCTGCCAGGTGTAGTCTTCGGAGTTGGAAAGACAGTGTCTTCCAGTCTTCTCAGCTGTTGTTCTGTCATTCCAAACGGGACTCGGGAGAGATTTCGGGAGGGGGGGGACTTAAGGGAAAGCTTGGCTGAATGTAATTTCTTGCCATCCTGACAGCACCACGGAATAAAGTGGCGCTCTCCTCCTGGGTGATTTGGGGGGAATTGCTTCTCAGGGTGACAAATGATTAGCCATTATCTTGAGCAGGATTTGATTCCTACAAGCAGGAAGGCAAGTCAGCTGACAGTCAGTTGCCCGCCGGACAGACTGCGCTGAGTCAGGTAACTTCACGGGAGGATACAAGGGTGTACTCACAGGAAATGAAGTTGCCGGCCATGGCTAACCCCCGCCTCCTTCTCCTTCCTCCCTCTATGAGGGTCCCTCCAGGACAAAACCTAATCTGCTCTGTCAGGGGCAGATTATGACTGTTTAATTGGAGATGGGCTTCGCAAACAATCGTACCTGTTGTTGCTCAGTTGTGCAGGTGTTTTACCGGTGCTTTTCATCACCACTGAGCATCCGAGAGTTGTGGAATAGGCCCCCAAATTACAAGGTTTTAGGCAGGCTGATATCTATGACCCCCACTCGAAGGATCAGATAAATGCTCGAGCTTGAGATCCATTGAAATCATGATAAATACTGAGGTGAACTGGTATTTATCATCATTGTACATCCAGTAATGACTCTTAGATTCCTAGAAAATACCTCACTGAATTACTAGGTTTCGAGAGACTTATATCTGTAACCCTGAGTGGAAGGATCAGGTAAATGCTCAAGCTCTTGAAAACCTTCAAATCATTTGAAATGATAGTAAATGCTGAGGTGAACTGACATTGCCTCTCTTTCCTTTATAGCGAGACCTAATAAAGAGAGCTCATTGCAGTGTAAGGATTTCTGACGCATTAATCGCCGGGTAGACTTCAAGCCTTTGTCCGTCTAATGGCTCTTTGGCACCTTGGATTCCTGTTGGAAGCCAATTTGTTGCACTGACATTGAAGCGGTGTAGCGGCTCAGCAGCGGCGGCCACATTCGGTGAGAAGAGTCAAGGTGTTAAAGCTTGATTGGTTCCTCTCTGTGGTGCAACGGGCGGCTGATTGTCACCCCATGAACACATGTTTCTCAAATGGGAAAATGTGTAGACATTGTCCTCCTTTGCACCTCGCCGTGCCCTGCACAGATAAGAGAATTTGAGAGTTGTAGTCACATTAGAGGAAGAGCTTGAGAGGAGGGAGAAAAATGTCTGAGCTGAAATATTCCTGTGTCGCAAGAGTAAATAAGTTCTCCCCATGCCAGCGAAGCCCCATGGGATCAATTAGCTGCCCATTACCATAGATACAGAGAGTTTCTTACGCAACAGCTTGCTTCAAAATTTGAGTGGAGGACGGGTGAGGAGGAGAAGAGGGGGAAAAATGTTTAAGGATCTTGTCAAACCTCACCTCTGGCTTGAACAAGCGTGGCGGGAGGCTCTGGCACGTTGTCCAGGTCATGAAAACAACATGAAAACGTCTCTGTCAGCCACTCTGTTTTCATTACCTGAAACAACAAACAGTGTAGAAAAAAAATAGGAGACGAGGAAGGAAAGAGTGAGTGCTCCCTTGGGGCGCCATTTACTTCCTGTGTAGATGAGGAGATAGGTGAAAAAAGACTACTTGGCTGCTGAGATTGGGTTAAGATTCTCACTCTTGTCTGTTCTTTTTTTCCACTTGCTCTTTGTCATCTTTTATGGATCCAAGCTTTTTCATCCAAAAATCCTCATAGTCCTGGCAGATGGACTGAAGAACAACTTAATTCAAATAGCTTTATCTAAACTCATCTTTAAACTAGATCTGAATTAATTTCAGCTTAGCATTTGCTCTGAGTATTACATTCAGTTTACCATTTATCACTTTAGCATAGCTAACGCTTTATAGTTTCAATAACGCATTCACAGACTACTTTTACTACTTTATTGACTAAGCATTTTATTTAGTCACACATTTTAACTACTTATTCGTCAGGTTTTGCTTGTTTATCCATACAATTAGCTAACAGTTTAGTTTACACTGTTATTTCATTCTTGAGGTAAAAACACAAACTGATAGCAATGGAAAAAGTTTAACCACTGACCGGTACTTACCATGACGACTTCAGCTGGTGTTTATAAAAAAATTATATAAATCCGTATTTTTTGGGATTCAATATGAACTGCTAGCTAGAAAAAAATAATTGGTAGTTGTAATTATAAGCGGTCATTTTGAACTTTTAAATCTTTCTTTTATCTGTTTCAACCAGTTATCCACATTTAGCTAAGTATTGTATTTTTCTCTTTTTCTGTTAGCTAACAACAATTCAGCAATTTGTTCGCTAATATTAGCTTGCTATTTTAAAATTTTATTTACTTTTTACCATGTTTTTACTAATCCAGCTGTTTTAGCTAACAATTTTAACTGCTTTTAGCTGGCAATTATAACTACTAGCCATACAGTTAGCTCAGAAAGTTTGAGCTTTTTTCATACTGTTGGCTTTTACTGCAAGCAAGAATTTTAACTTGCTATTTCAGTGTTCCTTTTTACTTTTTAACCACTACTTTATTGTAATATCTGTTACCTACAGCTTTGACCTTTTAATTGCTTCATGTCCATATAAATGATTTTTTGAAAAATATGTTGCAAGTGTTTGGTGTGTGATTCTGCACTGGGTTCTCCAGGGTTAAAGGTTCAGCCCTCCTGGAGCAACAATGTCAGACTACCAGTCTAACTCCGACTGGTGTCGCCCATGCTAAAATTGTACGCAGCAAAAATGCTTTGGATAAAAATGTCCACCAACTGGCTCAGGCTATGTTAACTGCACTTGAGGGAATTGTCCCGCAATAACAACCACCCACTGGAGGTTCTGCATGTATCCTCCTCTCCAACCACAGGGAAGAGGGCATTGTTTGGCAGCCCCCACCTTCACTGGGCTGAGGTTGCTGATATTTTAACTAAGGTGATGATAGCCTTAGTTGTTTTCCTCTGAGGGGCGTTCCCAATCCCAAAACCCCTCTCTTTTCTCCTATCTCGCTCCCTTCATGGGAGCTCAACTTTTCCAACTTCTTCTCCGTGATTTATGACCTCTCCATCAGATCCGTCCCATGGGCCCTCCCCCAATGTGCACACAGCCCTGCCACAGCGACTCCTGACTAAAATGGATTAGGTACAGTTATCCACAAATGGATTCTTGACTACCTCCATCCTGTTAGCCGAGATGTTGCCTGGTTTGATTGCAAAGGTGGAGTGGGCCTGAGCAGCTTGCTCTGATCCGTGGCGTCTCTGTTTGCCCGCCGTAATTACCTGTTTTGAATGAGTTAATAGCCATAGGAAACCCGTTTGCCGGGGATAAAAGGGACAGTATCTGGCGTTCAAAGCACTGAGAGGTTTTTAGCCGCACTGGGGTGTGCGTATATGTGTGTGGGAGGGGGATACTTTCCTTTATGCACTCTCGAAAGGGAAGAAAAAAGTTTCCTTATCAGGTATGTACTTAAAAGGATCCCACTGCTAGAAGCACACTGTCTTGGGGGGAAAGCAGAGAGAAAGATGAAAGGCTTTTGTTAAAAGTGACGCTTGGCCCAGGTTTCCTGTGCCTTGCCTAGACTCCCCTGTCCCTCCCTGCCTGAGTGCTCGGCTCTCTTCCTCCTTCCACTTTTGCCTTCTCTGTCTCGCAAAGCTGTCTTTGAGGGGGGGAAAGTAAACCCTTCTTGCCGCCTGCCGGTGTTAGATTAAATACCGAGATGGCGACAGGAAAAAGGCAGGGAGG
The DNA here is from genome assembly GCF_963969265.1 of Rhamphochromis sp. 'chilingali'. Classification (NCBI taxonomy): domain Eukaryota; kingdom Metazoa; phylum Chordata; class Actinopteri; order Cichliformes; family Cichlidae; genus Rhamphochromis; species Rhamphochromis sp. 'chilingali'. The sequence continues at coordinate 20,438,460 of NC_137931.1, forward strand.
AAAAACAAAAAAAAAGAAAAGAAAAAAAAAAGAAAGTGGCTGCCTGTTTAGCTGGCTGGCTGAGCTGCGGTGAGGGATGTTGGAGGAGAGTTATCAGGTTGGCGATGGAAACTGCCAGTTAGTCAGCAAGACTCCCAATCCGGTGTAGTCCAAACATGCCGCCGCGGGTTTTCGATGACACGGTAATCTGTCCCAGGGAGTTCAGGGTTGATCTAAAGAAGAGGGCTCATCTTTTTTCCTCCTTATCACACCGACATAGCAAACTGGAGGTGCCTAAGGCCAGCGACACAATAACAAGAGAATAAAATGATCTTCTTGAGGAAGGTTGTATTGAGTTCATTTTTCATGGCTGAACTATGTGTGTGTTTGTGTATGTGGTGCTTTTTGGGGGGGTGGTGAGGTGGGCTTTAATTCACTGGTAAATACAGACTTAACAGGAGCATTTGAACACATTTCCTCTCATTTGAAATCATTTGCCTCTTACACAGGAAAAATAAAAATGATATGACTTCCGGAAGCTGTGGAGATCAGACTACGGCGAGCTGATTGAGGGGCCTTCTCAGGTTTGGTTTGTGAGGGGAAATATCAGGAAACAATAAGACTCAGATCTAAGATGTCTCTGTTTTTCTGCCTGAATAATCAGGACTGCTGAGAAAAATGCTTGGTGACAGTGCCCTGGCAGGTTTGTAAGCATCTCACAAGGGAGAGGGGGGGAGAAAAGAAAAAGCAGCCGGGGCTATGCATCCTAGAAATGAGCCTCGGCGAGCGCTATAATGTGTTTAACTTGTAAACCAGTGTGGGTGACAGATTACGGGCGGTCCAGGGAGTGTGGCGAGGAGCCGCCGTCTCAGCCCGCTCACCTTTTGCCTCTACATCTGTCCTGCTAATGGGCTTCGCTTCCACACTTCCCCGCCGTTAAGAGAGCGGGCTCCTAAAATCCTCAGGCGAAGCGCTCATTCCATTTCCCAATTAGACGCGAGGGCATGATTAGTTTATTAGCAGTAGCAAAAGCTCCGGCGAATGTGTTTGCGGATTCTTAGCTGTTAATGAGCAAATTCAAACCCTATTGAACGGACGCAGGGGGAGGAGGGTTGTACGCGTGCACAGTTGGCTAATAATAGCATCCCAAAGACAAAAGATGGAGGAAATAGCATTATAGGAAGAGAAGGTGGAAGAGGAGGGGGTAGAACAATGGAGGCCTACCGGCGCTCTTAATGGCATGCTCTTTCATTTTGAAAATTGTTTCCCTTTTGGAATTATGTATGCTCGCCATCCTCTCCTTCAGGGTTTGGCGAAGCGTATATACACATTCCCCTCTTCCACTAACACCAGGGACCAGAGTAAGGTCTGGAAGCACAGGAGACAGTAGTTCCACCTGTGGGAAATGAACTCTGGTGCAACCCCTCCTTTGTTTTCCCTCTGCCTTGGCAGGCTTAACCACCTCCTTTACAAGCCAGGTAAATTGTTCATTAGGGCCGAGGTAAAAGGAGATGGTGGTGGGGTAGGTGGGTGGTTGGGGGGGGACTTTCTTTCTTTTTTTTCCTGCCTTTTCCTCGCACGGCGACCGAGAAGTGCGAAGAACAAACAAGTCGGAGCATTTGTTCAACGGTGTAATCTACACATCAATTATCCTGCCGAGCTAATTAGCACCTCTGCATACCCCAGGTACCTGAGCACTCACACATGCTCGCCTCTTTCAAGCCACTGATCAAAAAAAAAAAAAAAGCAGGGGATTGACAGAAACACGGGGAGGCAGAACCCAAGGGTAGGTGGGGGGAAAAGCCTTAGATCAAAATTTCCTTTTTACTTACAGTATACCACAAGTGTGCGAGTGAGTGTGTGTGTGCCCGCGTTTCAGCCATTCACATCATGCCAATGGAGCTGCTCAATTATGTAAGCCCTATATACATATACATTCATACACACATGGGGGTGAGTGTATGCAATCATAGCCTATAGTAGGAAATTCTCATTTTTGCATAGACTGTGACCTTTGTTTGTACTTCTCTCCACGAGAAACCTTACCAGTACCTGAAATTTGATTGGAGATATTATGTTGCATCTATGATGGAAAATATCATGTTTGGAGGTGACTTTAAGAAGCACATACATTCACCAGCCACTTTATTATGTTGACCTTGCTAGTACCGAGTTGGACCATCTTTTGCCTTCAGAACTGTCTTAATTCTTCATGGCACTGATTCAACAAGGTGCTGGAGACATTCCTCTGAGATTTTGATGCATATTGACACGAGAATCTCCCGTTTCACAACATCCCAAAGGTGCTCTGTTGGATTGAGATCTGGTGACTGTGGATAGATCCATGCGATTATTATGCTTATCTGAAATTTTGACCCTGCCATCTAAATGTTGCAGCAGAAATTGAGACTCATCAGAGTCCAATTCTCATCTTCTGTTGTCCATCTTCATGAATTGTAGTCACAATTTCTTGTTCTTAGCTGACAGTGTGGTCTGCTGCTGCTGTTGAGATGCTCTTCTGCATACCTTGGCTGACCGAGTAGTCTGGCCATTCTCTTCTGACTTCTTCAACAAGACATTTTCTCCTTGAGAAAACTGCTGCTCGATGGGTAGTTTCTCTTTTTTGGCCAGTTTTCTGTAAACCCCAGAGATGGGTGACGCAGAAAAATTCTCATCACGTCAGATTCAAAGCCACCTTTCATCTCCATTCTGATGCTAAGTTTGAACTTCAGCATGTCACCATGCCCTAAATGCACTGAGTGGCCGGCACATAATTGGATAATCAGATTTCTGCCTTAAAATGCAGCTGAACAGGTATACCTAATGAAGTGACCACACAACTTATGTAGTTACAGTAAGAAATGCACCACAAGAATTAACCGTTGTACTTTTCTCTGCATCGAGTAAAGCGAAAGCACAAGGCTTTACTTCATTGCTTGTATTTTTTGATCTAGGGATTAATGGTAGGATTAGAAGTACAGCCTAATACCTCAAGTCAAGTCAAGTCAAGTTGGCTTTATTGTCACTTCAACCATATACAGTTTAACAGTACACAGTGAGGCGAAACAACGTTCCTCCAGGAACCAAGGTGCTACATGCAACATAAATTACAACATAAATTAACAAAAAAATAAAAAAATAAATATATATATATATATATATATATATATATATATATATATATATATATATATATATATATATATAAAATATAACTAGAAATATTATAACTTTCTTAGATGTTGTCTTTCTTGGGTTTTTAGCCAATTATCTTGCAGGATTTTTTTTGCGCATCTGTGTCCACAAAATATAGTTTGGTGTTGCTTTGAGGAGTCAGAAAAGGTGTTAATTTTGCTGTTAACTGCTAAGCTAATCAAATAAATGGCTTTCACCTGTGCACATCGAGGCTGTTGCTGTTTTGAACTTTGCCGTTAACGTCTGAGCTCCCTTATTAAGGTGTTTTGAAAAGAGCCCAAGGTATTCACACACACACACACCTCCCTCCTTCTCCTTCCCTCCATCCCTCCACTGCTACCGCCTGCTTCCACCCTCTACTCCCACCATGTAATTAAAAGTGTAGCTTTCGCCCTCCTGCAGCTAGATAAGAAAGACAGGTACAACATTAAAAAAAAGCATCTGGCAAGAGGGAAGAAAGGAAACAAAATGCCTCGATCTGCTCCTGTTTACACCCACCCACGTCATGTGTAAGTCATGGGCTCTGGGGCCCTCCGACTTCAGCGCTGCTTGTTTGCGCCGTTTACCGAGATCGAGAGAGAGGTTAAGTTGTGTCATCTAGCTACTGTCTTACACCTGGCGTACCTTGCCGCTGGCACCATCTAACACATACACACACACAGATCTGCACATATGAAGGTGTGCAAAATCTCATTCAACTGGAAATCAAAATAAGAGCTAAAATCAATTGAGGAAGGCTGTAAATATATATTTATAAGCATTTTTTTCACCTCAAGTTCAAGCTTTGTGTTTTTTTTTTGTTGTTTTTTTTTTATTCCTGGGCTATTAGCATGCTTTGCATGATTTACAAATCAAAACAAGCCTTTATGGCTCCTCCCCTCAGAAGGCAACTTTCTTTTAACTGGCTGCCGCTCACAAGCAGGTGGATGGGGCTTCTGTCAGATGACCATACTAGGGTTATATGATTTCTCTGATGTCATAAAGTTCCAAGAGGAGAGAAAACTGTCAGAAACAGCATATTTAGAGCACTTTTATGTGTTTATTTAGCCTGGAAGTAAGACCGGTAACCTGGCATGATCTCAGCAGTGTGAGAAACCAGATAAGAAAAAGCACAATAGGTCCCATTTAACCAGCTTTTATCATTCCTAATTATGATTTTGTAGGTCTTTGTCACGCTTAAGGGCAGCTTATTATATCATAAGGTGCTAGCAGACAAGCTGTAGGGGATCATCACGTGACCTTTGGGTTACAGGGGCACCTCTAATGCTACCGAGCCAGATATTTGGCACCGAATGCTGCTGAGATTTAACTGAAATCACCTCACAAAAGAGCCCCTAGGAGATGGTTGTGGATGCTCAGGTAGTTGCTGTGACAATAAGCTGTGCCCCTGTCAGCCCAAACCCTAACACCCCCCCCCCCCCCCCCCCCCCCCCCCCTCCTCATCCACCTCCTCTTTTCTCTCCTCCCTGTGGCTGGCTAGTAGCTAATTGGGAAGTTGGTAACAGTGTCAGAGAGAGTTGCCTTTCTCCAGAGGGCTTTCCCTCTCTGCAAGGGTCCAGGCCACCTCTTCTATGTGTGTGTGTGTGTGTGTGTGTGTGTGTGGGGTGAGCCCAGTTTGCCCGCTGGGAACGTTACACACACACACACACACACACACACACACAAGCACACACATGTACACACACACACTTCCCCATTTCCTGGTCCTTATTTGATACCTGGTGGGGATGCTATTCAGGTGACAAAGAGCTTCAGTGTGTGTGTGTGTGTGTGTGTGAGGGGGTAACAGATGTGATTTTACACTCTCATTACCATGTGAATGAGGCCCCAGGCCCCCAGATTGGCTTCAACCACAGAAGAAGAAGCAGATTCAAACCTCCTCCTCGCTTTAACGTGGTGGCCCCTCACCTGGACCCCCCACCCTCCCGGTTCATCCTGTCTGATCTCTTTAGTCCATCTGAGCTCCCTGTTCATTCCACACACACACTCATACACACAGACGCACACACAGATCGACCTTTAAACAGCTGCTGATTGGCAGTTTTATGGCTGCGCAAGGTCCCACTCTGCTCAAAGAAATATTTCACAGGAGCGTTTTCTCTCTCTTTCTGCCGCCGCTGCCGCTTTTGAGGACTGAGAAGTGCTCGCTTTCGCTCTCAGGTGCTGTTTTGCTGAGATAAACGCGGCCGTGGCCCCATCGCTGTGGACAAGAATGCAAAACAACCTTGGCCAGATCAAACCGGTTGTTGTGTTAGTGTGTGTGTGTGTTGTGCTTTTTTTTCCCCTTGCTGCTATCTGGCCAGTGCGACAGTTTTGTCGTCTGAGGAGAAAGGTGAAAGGAGTAACCACGGTGATGTGTCTCTAGCAGCGAGGTGGCTGGTTGTCAAAGGGTTGGAGGGGGTGGAGAGATTACTTCAGACACTTTTATGCAAGCAGAATGAACCAGACTGATGTTTTACTGCTTTTTTTTTTTTTTGCAACATTTTTTTTCTTTTTCAGACCCCCAAAGTGTTGCCCAACTAGGTCTGCAACTGCTAACCTTTGCAACAATTGCTCAACTCGCAGACCAAACGACTTCTTCCACAAAACGAAGTCCTCCAGCTTTCCAGCTTTTGGAATTTTTAGCAATATTAAAAGATGAACTTCAAGCCTCGTGATTAATTCCTCCAAAATAGACGCCTTCATTTTTGTTTCCTTTCACCGCATCCCCATTCTCCTTCCTCACGGTGAATGAAATCAGCATCAAAAAGCTCCCGTTAGCCGGTAATTACAGCTCAGGTTCTGCTTAACTATTATTAACAAAAAAGTACAGTAATCTGGCCTGGCAGTGCAATATGTTACCGTCGCTTTCTAATTAATCTTACAGGGAGCGTAATAAATTTACAATATCAGATTGGCGCAATACTGTATATAGATTTATTAAAGCTTTTAATCAGTTCTGGCAAAATTAATTTTGCAATGATTGCTTACATTTGAATTTGCATATACTTAGTGCGAGTAATTTATTTTTATAGATTCTTTTTTATTAAACTGAGGCACGTGGGAGCCGTCAGAGATGAGGAATTGCTGGGGGTTTTTTGGCTTTCCGTGCTGCGAGGGAAAGGGTTTCCTCTTAGGTGTGAGGAAAGGTGTCACAGCACCTGTCCTGACAGGAGGCGACGGGTCACGTGGTGGCAGCCCGGGGTGTTGTGAGGAGGCTGTTTCATCCCTGTTTCCTGTTGTTTGTAATGTCTCTGCCTGCACTGAAGGTCACTGCGTATTAGAGCCATGGAGGAGTGTTTTTAACACCGCTGTTTTAGGGTTTACAGATTTTTATTAAGGCTTGAGATATGAGCCTAAATGTATATGAACATAGAGCTTCAGAAAAGCTGCAAAGCAAGTTTCCTGTTTCTTTACATTCTGACCTGTAAATAGTTGTTTCCAGAGAAAAATGCCCATTTTCTTTCAAAGTGTATTCATTTTAAGTTTATTACTGGGGGATTTCTTCCTTTCATTCTTAAAAATGTATTTCTACATACATAATGGAGACCAAATTCACCCTATTGCAGCACCAGTTTGTCATAGAAATACTCTTCAAACTTGGAAATGACTGACTTGAGTATGTAATGTGCGATTAAAATTTAGCGTTTTCAAATTATTTACCAATTTCTTGGAAAAAAAACTTTCACTTTAATGGGCGGAATGTTCCATTACCAGTCTAAATTGCTTGCCTGTGACCATAGCAACATTCTAGAATACTTCCTTCGGTCTGTTTTGACATTCTAGAATCTTGCCATAGCAACAATCCCACTGCAATTTAAGCAGTTGTGTATTTTACTTTTTCTCATTCTTAAGGGATTCCTGGAATCTTATTGATCATGGAAGTTAGCTAATATTTAATCTCTAACTTTGGTAAAAATGTTGTTCAAACCTGTTGAGTAATCCTGATAAATTCGCAAATCAAAGAAAGCACCTTAAATGCCACTTTAATGCCTCGTACCTTACTGAATGCTACCCTTTGCTGCCCTTTTGGCCTGTATTATCATAAAAATGCAAATATGGCCTGTAACGGATTCAGGTGTGTTTGCTACTTGATAAAACGCCACCTTCCTCCTCGTCTCGCTGTTTTCCTCCCGTGTAAATGCTCACAATAACACGAGCCTACAAAGAAACACACACTTGGGTACACAGGAACGCAAATGTACACACATACACAAGCACACGCACACACACACTTGCAGGGCAGATAAGAGTGATTCATAAACAGATGAACCCAAAGCAGATGTGTTATCATGGTGGCACTGTGCACAAAGTACTGCAAGGCCACACCAGCTCTCCTGGGGCTCACACACACACACACACACACACACTCACACATTTGATGAAGTCAGGTTTAAACAGGGAGACCTGATAACAGAAGGCTGCCTCTATCAATTTGTTACCCCCACCTCCAACTTGATCCAAGGCTCCGTCAGCAGATTCCTCCACCTGAGTGTGTGCTAACATGTTTGTCTATATTTAAAAACGCTATTTTATACATGCATGTTGCGGCTGTGCAAAGGTGTGTGTGTGTGTGTGTGTGTGTGTGTGTGTGTGTGTGTGTGTGTGTGTGTGTGTACATGTGTGTTTTTTGTGGGGCGTGGACTCATGGCATTGAGCCACAGTGTCCCTTTGAGACTGGGCAGGAGGAGGAGGAGTGGACACTGAGAGAGAGAGAGAGAGAGAGAGAGAGAGAGAGAGAGAGAGAGAGGAACGATTTAGATAACAGTCTCAGCTTGTGGCATGCACACACATACACACATGGACACACACACACACGCACACACACACACACACACACACACAGCTGCTATCAGAAACACATTATTATTGGAGAGAGCTGACCACAGGAGAATCCTGGCAAGCACCCCGAGATAGGCTCTTATATTCTTCCTCCCTCCCCAGGGAAGAATTCATGAATTAAATCTTTCTATTAAAGGTAACTCTCTCCTCCTCCCACAAGAATACAAACAAGGGGGAGAGAGAGAGGGAGACGTATTCAGTCTGGACCTGAAACTGGTGATTATTTTCATTACCAAACAATCTCCTGATTATTGTTTTGGTAAGCTGATCAATAAGTTGTTTTAAAAAAGACCCAGCCACTCTACTGTCAGCCGTCGGAGCTCAATTAAAGTCAGCACAGGATTCAGAGATGTTCAAATTGAAACAGCATGTTTTTACACTGTTAACATGTAGGAATAGATGGCACTTTTCTTCAAGTTCTTATTAGCAAGTTGTTAAGTTATGTAAGAAGTGTGCAGATATTTGTGTCAAAAAATGGAAAAAATCCAGCATTATATTCAGTGCAAGTGTTTCATATTAAGAAGCACGGCATAGATCCTGTTAATAATTTTAAAAAACGTGTAGGGAGAATTTAGTTATTTTATTTTTCATTTTAATGAGAATCAAGTTCAAGAAATAGATTGAAATATTAATTATAACTAGCTATAATTTTTTGATTAAAGTTGAGAGGTGTCAAGAATAACGTTGAAAAGTAGGAGAAATAAATAAAATCAGAAGTAAAGTGGAAACAAAATGTAGAGAAATCAGTTGGAATTGAAGTTAATGTTTAGAATACAGTTAAATTATTAAGAGTAAATTTAAAATGTTTCCTAATAAAACCAACAATTTTGCAAAACTGACTTGTTGACAAAGTTTAACAAATAAAGATTCAAAATCTTAATATTGGGAGTAAAGTTAAAATTTTGAGAATAAATTCTGAATGCTTACAGAGAATGACGACAATGTGAGTACGGGTGTAATATCAAGAACAAAGTCAGAAAGAAAATGACACCGTTATATAGTATAATTTAAGCCTAAATAAAGTTGAAATACTGAAAAAAAATACCATAATTTTCAAGATTCTAGTTGAAATGTCAAGAATAAAATCACAAATGTAGGAAAATTAAATCAAAACTTCAGAAGAAAGATAAAAGAAGAAGAAAGTTGGAAAGTAGATTAAAATCAAAATGTTAAAAAATACAGTTAAATTTTTAAGAACAAAGTTAAAATAAGTTTGAGAATAAAGTCAAAAAGTTGAGCAGAGGGTAAAATCAACATCTTAAACAAAGTGAAGTATAAGTTAAAATATCAAGACTGAAACTTGACCGTACAATAAAGTCAAAATGTTGGAAGATGTAGTTAAAACTTTTAAAATAAAGGAGAAATGCTGAGAACAAAGACGAAAAGTAGAAGATGTGATGAGCGTGTCGAGAAAACGTGAAAAAGTAAATAAAAGTTTTAATAATGGGACTACAAATGATGGAGAGAAGACAGGAGAAAGGTAGAGTAAACAAAAAACGATGGAAAGTTCGAAGAATAAAGATGAAAAGAGGAGGACATGATCAACTCATCCACAAAATGTTTTTGAAAAGTACGTAAAATTATGATGGACTAAAAGTTCAAATGTGGGAATAACATCACATCTTCTGATTTGTTTCCTTTTTGTTTCTAACAAACAGTAACACCGAAAGTCCTCCTTCCCTAGCGTGGCCCTGGTACTTGTCCATACTCTGGTTTGAATCCACGTGCGATCATTGTGTTTCGGCTCAGCTGTAGACACGCGTGTAAACATGTCCGTCTCTTTATTATGCTCGCAGCGGCTCCACACATCTGTTTTATTAGCTGTGTTTCCTTCTTCATATTAACCCGCAGGTGCTCTTGTCGCTGCCTGCACTGATGCTGCTTCTTCTTCTTCTTCTTCTTCTTCTTCTTCTTCTTCTTCTTCTTCTTACAATTCACATTAATACCCGCACGCACAGAAAAAGCCCCGCAAATTTCAAATAGTTTAAAGCACTTGCTGCATTCATTCAGCTCCGAGCATTAAAAAGGGCCTTTATAGTGGAGGGGAAATTAGCGATGGTCTCCCTTTATGTGTGTAAGAAGCCCTGCTTTGCCTGTGACGACTCCAAAACTGGAAGCAGTTCACCCAGCAAACGTTTTTTCCCCCTTCTGTGTGTGTGTGTGTGTGTGTGTGTGTGTGTGTGTGTGTGTGTGTGTGTGTGTGTGTGTGTGTGTGTTTGGTTAGTTACAGTAATTACGGCCCAATAACTGACAGCCAAAACCAGGCAGGAGAAAGTAGAAGGGGGCTGTTTTTCCTCAGCCGTGCGCAGCCTCGCTGCTGAACATCTGCTGAGAGATTTGCATATTAATTAACCCATATTAACTCTAATTATTCTGGGAAATTATCAAATAAATTAAATTTTCTAATTTTAACCGTTTTTTCCCCCTTCTTCCCGTTGCTTGACGAGTGTCAGGGTAACGTGAGGAGACGAAGGGGAAGCTCACCTGTGCCGAGAAAACATTTTATATATGTATGGATATATATATATATTCCATCACCACCTCCCCCTTCTCCTCATCCTTCCCCTTTGCCTCCCAACCTTTCCCTCCTCTGTTCTTCTTCTCTGAATCCTCCCTCCCACTCTCCTGGCCTGGGAGTCCTGAGGGCAGCCAGGGGAAGCTTTTGTGTGTCTTTTTTATTCTTCTTCTTTGGCTTGTGTGACGAAGAGGAGGCAGGCGGTGGGGGGAAGGACGGGAGGTTTACTTCTTCGAACATTTGTTGGAGGCAGGAACATGTGTGAACTGGGGGAGGAGGAGGAGGAGGAAGGGGCGGGGTGGGCACAGATGGTGAATCCATGCAGGACCCGGCAAAGGTGGGACCTCTGAGCTGTTGAGCAAACCTTGAAGCTTTCTGTGCCTCCCTCGCCCTCCCCAGCCTGTTGCTCGGGCCTCCTCTGCAAATAAATGGCGCTTTAATTGAATTAGAGTCAGGGCTGCGCGAGGGGCTCCTCGTGGACACAACCCAGCGGCGATTCGATGCAGTCCAATGGGTCGGAAGATGCCACAAATATCGATGCTGCGAGTTTTTTCTTTGGTAGTCTCTAACAGAGGAAGAAAATCTGCCATTTGGTGGCCTCTTTACCCCCTTATGTGTCTCCGTGTAAAAATCCTTCTGTAATCTCAGCTTAATTATGCACAATCGAGTTATGAGCGTCGTTTGTTTTCGGGGCAACCTACGCTATCGTGCTATAGTGCTGTCGTATTAAAGTTAAATGACTGCAAACACGAAAGAAAAAAGGGCTACGATTGCCTCATTTGAACCCCGCAATCGGTCCTTTTTGCAATGCTTTAATGTCATCTGGTCAACAAGACTTATCAGACACATTAGTCGGAGCAAATTTCCTGAAAAACACTCATGCTGGGAGGCTTTTCTTGGCATGAAAACAGTGCAGTATTTCTTACGTTTCACTCTCTTGCAAGCAGAATGATTTAAATTCCGTCAAAACTCTCATCACGTCGCAGTTTTTGGAGTTTATTTTGTTTGCCTCACTCTGGATGTCCACAGTTAGACTTTCTTTAACTTACTAAGCTTCGACAGTGACTTCTTTTACTGCTATTTGCTCATAAATCTGACTCAAAATTAGCTCTTAAACACCTAAAGGTGTCGTCCCCAGCAACTTATATCCGTCACTTACTTCACTTTGCAGCAGCACACCTCCCCCTCTCTATAGACGCACACATGCAGTGCCCAGACAGACGCACACACACAAACACTCCCAGGTTGCGTTTACACTTCACTGAGTTTTCACCATTCATCGTCTCTCCCTCCCCTTTCTCCGGCCCTCACCCCTCACTCTCCCCCTCTGTCTCCTTTCAGAGCTTTTGTTTGCCCTCTGCCACCGTCCTTTCACCGACTTGGCCCTGATTTGCCCCTTGTGCTCGATCACACCATTATACTGAGACAAGATAGCACAAAATATCCAAACATGTCTGCTATCCTTTTGTCTGGCCTGATTTGGGTTGGGGTGGCTCTGGTTTATTCTTGTTTTGAACACAAAGGTGAAATAATCTATAAAATAGTTCCTCTTTAAGGAGCGCTGTTAGCCCAGTTTGAGTTTTATTTCAGAAAAAATGCCTTAAAGTCTGTCTAAGGATATGTATAAAATAAGATTTAACCGTCTTCGCTGTAGGTGTGAGCTTTCCATCAGACAGGAGTAAGACTTACCCGAGGAAGTGCTTAAACTGTTGCAGACAGGAACAATGGCAGACAAAAGGTCATCGCGAGAATCCACTACTGCTGGCGGTAGCCACAAGGCAGCGACCTCGCTTCCACCTTAATGCCCTCCCACACACACACAAACACGGACACACTCTGACTAACAGAGCGCCCCTGCTTCCCCATCTCCCTCCCAGCCATCCAGGTGATCCGCTTGGCTCACATTCATGAGACAGGGAGCGAGCGCGAGCAGTTATCGTCCAATAGGGAGAATGTCCTGGCTCATTATCGGCGTAGGAGGCCGAGCGTGTCACCTGGAGCTAAGCCTCGACACTTGACTAAAAAGTCAGCCGGGGTTAGCGTGAGAGCGCGAACGTGGGTGTTAGTCATTCTCCCCGCAGCGATCACCTCCACCGTTGGCCTGCCGAACAGTAAGAGCTCTTTTTCCTCTCTGGCTCGGAGACTCCAGCAGGAAGGGCTTTTAGCGCAGCCTCCTCTGGGCACCTGATGACTACTTTGGGATTGTTAAATAAATGTGATTATACCTGTTAGCATTGTGAAGTGGTTTTTCTTGGCAGAACGCAAGTGGAACACCTCTGAACTCGGGCTTTAGAGCATAGGAGGGTGGATTTTATGGCATAGAGTAACCTAGTGTACTTGGGCATTGAAGAGAAATGTTCTTGATTTGTTGTAACCCAGCTTCATTTAACTTGATGCTACAATCAGATATCTGATATTTAAGGAAGCAGAAACAAGTTTTGATGCTTAAAATGAGGCACAGATATGGGTTTGCATGATTTTAAGAGTTAGATTTAACGACTAATGACCCAAAATACAGCTCTGAACCTATTTGCAACCTTGTAGACAATCATATCTCATTTTTTGCTTTTATTAAATTAGAAAATAATTTAATGATTTAAAAGAAAATAATCATTCCATCTGACATACAATAAAAGTTGTTCACCTTTTACCAAAAAAGTCAATTTCCAGCCCAAAGTCTAAGTCATCAAAGAGTTAATGTGTCGCTACAACCTGATTTCTATTTTTTAAGGAGCCCAAACCACTTTTCTATGTTAAAAATAGGCCAAATGTAGGATTTGGGTGATTTTAGGGGTTAGGTTTAAGTACTTAGACACTAATGTATTTTTTGTGATGAAGTCACAATTAAATGATGAGCCCAATCCCTAATGATGAGTTTAGGAGACAAGGAAAAAAAGTCTTTTTGATGCATATCAGTTAGAATGATCCTTTTTTGTTTTGGTATCCTGATTGCCAGAAAAATAGCAACAAAAAAAAAGATATTATAATTGCCTAGATTTAGTGTTGTGGTCATAACCAGTGATTACTTAGACCTCACAGAGTTTAATCAGGTTTCGCCAGATGTTTTAAAAGCAAACTTTGGTATCAAAGGCCCAACGGATCTGAACGTAAGCTCCTTTTTTGACTTTTTATTCTGTGTCAAGCACGCTCGGCTTGTACAGACTTATCATATATGCAAAAGTTTTCCGACAAACAGATGCGTGCGGTCAACATCAAAGACGCAAGTTGGTAGCTGCCTATTCCTCCAAGTGACTTTGGGCATCTTTGAACGCAGCATGTGGCCTGACAACTGTTATCTTTGGTGGGGTTTTTTCTTTCTTTTTTGTGTGCAGGAGTCAATTGTGATTCCAACATTAAAAGCGTGTTTTGATCACTGGAGCTACTCGTTCCCTGTCAAACCTGAAGCTTTGTAAATACAATCATGTTAGAGTTGGACTAAATTAATTCCACTGGCTTCTCTGTGTCTGCAGAGTGCAACTGTCACAGCTGAAGAATTGCCTGCGCCATTGTTTTTTTTTTTCTTCCTCCCTGACTTTATCAAAGAAATGATGAGATTTTAATAAGACTTTGTCCCTTTGCACTCTTGATTTTTTTCTCAGGCTGTCATTGCTGATGCTTCCAGCCGTACTAATCAATATTAGTCCTCACTCTGTACTTTTTTTGTGAGTGACAGAATAATGCTGGGACTGTGAAAGGGTTATGTCAGATAGCTTAAAACCTGATATTAAACAAGAATTGCGCTGCTACACATGTCACTTTAATTATCAACAAAAACGCAAGTCGAAGAACCCCCCCCCCCAATTTACCTTAAGAGGAGTAGAAGAAAGCAAACAGGTAGCGGCAACAGTTTGCGAAACGTCGTTCATAATTGCTTTTGTCAAGGATGACACTTAAGGTAAGAAAAGGAGAGAAGAGGAGAGGCACTGGAGAAGTAAACACTATCTTTTCTTTGTCTTTCGCTCTCCTCGGCAACACAAAAGACTGATTAAGAGTGAGGTTCGGGGAGGGGGATGAAATAACTGCCTGCGAAATATTAGTAGGTTAGAATTACTTTGTTGCTTGACACAATACCAATAGATGCTTCATGCTCAGAGAGGGAGAGGCTCTTGTCAGCAGTGGCACCTAAACAATGGCAGCTTTCTTGACGTTAATACTGCGCGTTTGACTTGACGAGCACCCCACTGTCATTTTGCCTTCTTGGAGGTATACGTTGAATGCGGAGGAGACAGCTGACGTTCGGGGAAGATTGCATCCACGGAGACAGTTCAACGCCCCCGTGTTTAAATTTGTTCAGAAACTTGAGGACAAGACGTCACGAGAGATAAGAAAAAGCAGCAGGAGACATAAACTGGTGTCAAAAATAAAAAGAAAGCTCCTCTCTCTTTTTTTTTCTTTTTCTTTTGCTTTACTTTGAGGTCCGGTGTTCTCAGTCCTGCCCTGAAAAGTTTGCTCCGCTCCCTCATTCCTTATGTGGGAAGTCAGAACGGTGTGCATTGCTGCGGTGGATGTGTTGCTAAACAAAAAGAAGCTCCCTAGCTCCTTTTATTAGGGAAGAATAGGCCCTTTAAAACCTGTCCAGCCTTAGATAATTTCATTCAGCCGGCCCCTGCCCGGCCGTCATTGAATCTGCATCCAGAGATCAGGTTCACAGCAACGGGTTGATAGCTTCCCAAGCCTCTTGGCCTTTTGTTCTACCAATCCTGTGCTGCTGCCCCCTCCTCGGCAAGCTGGGGAGGAGGGGGATACAGAGCTGATGGGACATTGCTGAGGAAAGTTCAAAACTTCAGGGGTGAAGGGGCGCAGAGAGGTGAATTCCAACAATTTTTAAGTTAAGAGATTTCTAAGTCTGGCAAACTTTCATCTCATTCAGACGTCTAGACGTTTGACAGGTAGAGACGGCTCTCTTTCAATCCAACCTTTCAAATAAAAGCACAATATCAATTGTACCAAGGTGGATGTGGACCACCCAGGAACTCCTAACGTCTCTCTCCACTCGTGGGTCTCCTGCCTCGGTTGCCTTTTTTGTCGTCCCCAAGGAGCATTACTGAGTCTGAACTTGCCTAAACCCTTGTGATCACACCTCTTGAAAAGGTTTTGTTTCCTCCGTCGATTGGTATTCGAGGCAGGTCACCGCACTCCCACCCTCCTCCTCGTCCTCCTCCTCATCTCCTCCCCCACTTTCTGCCTGCCTGCCACCCCTGCCCACCACCCCCAACTGCCTCCCCTCCCACATTTGAAAGCCCTGTTTTCATTTTAATTTGCACCTGTTGTGCAGTTGTTCGCTGAAGGCAAGTGCAGACCAGTCAATCGCACAGAGACGTGTCAGAAGGAGATGTGGGGAGGCTTATCTTTTGATATGTATAACGTTTTCAGAAATGCCGTGCATGAACTTCATCTGGTTGGCACTCCTGATTCTCAGAGAGTTCAAGAGGCAGGGACACTTGTAGCTATAACTTTGGCATAAAAACCGCCTTAATTAAGCTTGTTGATTCCTCGCAGGGTCACAATGTGAGGAGTTCTGCATATTTTCCACAAACAAGATATAAATCTATTGATTTTCACCGAAGCTCTGCTGACTTGTGGGCTCGCTAAGGCTTTTTTTATGACTCGGAAACATAAATTCAACGAAAGCCTCCACCTCTTCACTTCGGTGGCTCAGACTCTGGGCCCTCCCATGATTGGCTCTCACCACAGAACATTTTTGCACAAGCTGCCAATGAGGTGTGTCCCCATGTGATGCCATCCATCTACACTGCTCCAATAAGTCCTCTGACGTCCCTTTTCTGCAGTGATTTACGCCGTGGCGCGTACTCGCTGAGAACCAGCCGATGGTGGTGACTAATTTGCACGAGAGCCACCTTTGATTGAGTTCACAGCCCTTATTTACAGGCCGTCTATTTTAAGAAATGCAGGCATATGTCTGGGACCTGGGTGTTGTGGAACTGGGCGAGCCCTGCTGTTGGAGTTTTGAATGTGTGTGTGTGTATGTGCCTAAAGGCGCTGCCATGCTTTTATATTTTAATATGTTAGGAAACATTTATATTAATGTTCATGGTTCACTGGCAATGCAAATGTGAAGACATCCGAGGGCTACATGCAGTGAATAATCTAAATCACTATAGGTTAAGCCTTTTGTATGCATAGCAACAACAGTTGTAATATTGTACGTGCTATGTGGAGCATCTCAAATGTGAGCGGTATGCTCCGGAGCAGAGCCATCCTGAAAGGTGCAGCTCGTTGGCATCCAAGGCATGTGAGCACGGCTGAAAATTAGTGGCTATTTTGGCTCGTATCTCCTCGACAGCTGTCTGCCCACCGCTGTGGTTTAGTCACAAATTCCAGCCGTGGATGCTGTAATTGGGGTGTAACCCACCAAAAGAAAAAGGGGCCTACACCTTGCATTGAGCAGTAAGGTGGGGTTATCCTTTTAATCTGCGGATAGACCTCAGTTTTCCAAAACTGGTCTAAATCCCTCGTCAGATTCATCTGTCCACAAGAAGTTGTAGAGAACTGCATTATTTCTCCGCCGTGCTTTCCTGTACTGACCAAATTTGTTCTTCCTTTGTATCACAGCTCTCAACTATGAGAATGTGGTGGAGACCGGATCAGAGACGGAGGAGGAAGACAAGCTGCCAGTGTCTGAGGAAGACCCTCTGATCAACGGAACCGGCAGCCCGGCCAGCCTCACCAACCCTGAGGTCTCGCCACGTATCGAGGGACACGGCCTGCTGAACAAGGACGACGATGACGACGAGATGAGGGACAGCGGCGTGGAGCACATTTGGCCCGACAATGACATGCTGAGTGCTTCCGTGGACGGTACTGGTGAGTGTAGAACAAGTAAATTCAGTCATGTCAACTGTAGGAGTTTGGTAATAGTTGGGTTGCAAAGCAGCTTGCACAGGCAACCTTAATGGGACACTTTAAAATGAGCCTTGGCAGTTGTCAGATGTGTAGAATGGCATCAGCTTGATGTCGTGATCGCGGATAAGCTCTGTGACTTCCCAAAGTAACTCTGTGCTGGATTTTTCTTGAGCTTGTAAAGCTGGCAAAACGGCAAATTGATGATTTCCTAATTAAATTCTGCTTGGCTTTCAGTCTAGGTTTTGTTGACTAGAACAGTTGTGGATCTGCCCACTGAGGTTCCTAAACAGGCAGCAATCTGTTGCCTGAAATGACAAAGAAAACATATGGGGGTGTTTATTCCAAACTCGGATATCCACTATTTGAGAAACGTGACCTGCACTATTAGAAATATCAGAAGATGATAGAAGAATATATTTTAAATCATGCAAACATCCATGTTCTTTTAACCCTTTGCGGTTTAAGTTCTTATAGGCGGTAACACTAACACCTTCCCTACCCTCAGCCTATGTTTTGGGCTTTTTTGTAGAAGAAATGTTAAGTTTGGTTGATTTTGGTCAATTAGGATGGTTATTTTCTTTGTACCCTGATTGCCAAGACTTAATAAAGCAAAAATTAGATTTTAGATTTTTTTAGGTTTCGAGTTAGGGTTGGGGTTGGGAAGATTTAGAACCATAAGAACTCTTGGCTTTTCTTACCAGATGTGTGGGGTTCAGGTGAGCTGTCAGTCAGAAAAACTACCACTAAGCTCACTCATGGATACTCTATAGTGAATGTGTGCTCATCCTGCCACTTGTGGTATCATCTTATGCTGTAAACCCCACCCATCTGGTGCCCGAGCAGACTTAAACAAACGCCACGGAGCGTTTTGCAAACAATGCTTGAGCCAGGTCTGACGGTGAAGCCCCGATGACGCTCCCTCAGCAGACAGACATGATAAACAGTTTCTCTGTGAGCGGCAGAGACCATTTGGTTCACGCTTAGAGAAAAGCCAAACAACAAAAAAATATTTACAGTAATGTATAAAGAGGAGGTGGAGTGGGGAAGAAGCCTGTGCGCTGCAGGAAATGAAATCTTAGCGTGTTTTTATGGTGTTTCAGCAACGTCCAGCAGTGACTGATGCTGCTTAATTCGTCTCGCCCCTAACAAGCTGCCTAATCCCAGGCAGGTGATACCTACCCCAACTTGACTGACTTATTGTCTTTTGTTTGAGCAACTCCTTCTGCAGGGGCCCCAGTCACAGATGCTTGAAAGATAAATACTTTTAATTAGGGGGCAGGGTATAATCATTAAAGGAAGCCAGACTGCTGCAAAAAGTCATTAACAATCTTAAATGAAATTTTTATTTTTATGATAGCCATTTACATGTATAATAAGAGTCAATGATTCTTGGAAGCATGTGACAGGAACAGAGTATGGCGAGAAGTCATGTAAGACAGCCCATTTAAATGAGCTGGGCTTTGCTATTCATTTCTGCTAATGAACTAGCTGTGCACAGTGCCGAAAAACGGGGGAACATTCAGCAGTCTTAAATTTTAATATGGGGGAAAATTGCACATTTATTAGGGATAAGGGGGGGAAAAACTTAGCGGGTATCAACTTTCACTTCTCCTAAATAACCGTTCATATTGCCTCCTTAAGGGGTGGAAGAAAGAAAAGACAGTTTGGTAAATAAATCAAGATAAAGGATAAACAAGCTGTCATTGCACACGGTAATTGTTTATTTGATAAAGACCTGCGGTGCCATAATGTCTGTAATTCAACTATGTTGCAATTCCCAGATAATATGCTTCTTGTGTGATAAAGCGTCTGACATATTTCGGAGAGCAAGTCAAGTTCATTAGAGCGTTTGGGAGTCTCTTTCCCAATCTTGCGGGTGCTGTGTTTCCCAGCCTGCCTTTTTCTTTTTTTTTTTTTTTTTTAACATCCGCGGTGCCTAAGTGTCTACAGTGATACCTCAGCACATAACTCAGGCCTGAGATAAGTTAGCACCCTCCCTCCTTCCTACTCGGACTGATTTGGTCGTCACTCCCCTATCGAGAGTTTTTGCACAGGTCTTGGAAGCGTGATTGAATGAAGGTCCTGGGAAGGGTTGGGAATATTCGAGCCAAATAGAAACTGTACGGGGCAAAAACAGCCGAGGTGACTCTCCCAGACACAACTACAGCATGTAAGAAAGAAAAAGTTTATCGCAGAGCCTCGTCTGATTCCACCGCACAATCAGAGTCTTGTGTCTGGCATTGTCCTTGACATTCCTTAATCCCACAGTGAGGCTGGACACGATGTGCTGGAAAGCATGACATCATTATCACTGACAGGCGTTTTCAAATAAATCACCTGTCTTCCCCCCATTGCCCTTTTTAAACCCCTTCTCCCAGCCGTCGGTGGGGGGGCAGGGGGATTTCTGACAGCAGCGCTGTTTGCTTCATGTTTGTGTTGTTTGCAAACAAAACAAAACGAAAAAATATATTTTTTTAGCCAAATTTGGCCTTCTGTTTTCGATCAAACAGTGGTTCTTGTTTTCTTTGCACATCTATCGAGTTGTGCAGTTATTAATTTGTCATTTAAACACCTACTGCAGTCCAGGACTTTCCCATAGCGTTTTAGATGCCTATCCATCCTGCCAAGAATAAAATTCAGAGGAAAACACTGTGTTCTTTGGCTGCTAAATGCTCAATTTTGAAGCGATGGAACAGAGTATCTGCCATTGACAAGTCTAAAAATATCCCATTTTGCATTAGCCTTCTAAAACCTTTAATCCTGCCACTTTTGTTTTGTTTCCGAGATTCAGAACTATTAGGCGCTTGACTCAAACATGACAGATTCAGGATAAATGAGGCTAAATGCACAAAGGCAGAACTTTAAAGCGCCTGTGACTGCGGTGACCGGCCATAAAAACAGGAATGTTTTCAAAATAAACAGCATCTGAGCTGCTATGAAAATAGGTGGAATTACAGTCGGGCCAAAGGTAGTCTGGACTCCTCCTGAGTCCAGAGTCGGCTCTCAAACCTCAACATCACTCTTCAAGGAGGTGTGTACCTTACCGCCTCAGGTCTTCAGTGATTTACTGCTAACAAAACACACTTTTCCACCATTTAGCGGACACTTTCATCCAAGACGCTTTCCATGACCAAGAATAGGCACATATTTGTGGTATAAGTGGATCCAGCAGAAATCAGATGCCTCTCTTCTTTTGCTTTTCTGACATTACTTGCAGTTTTTGTTTTCATAATGTAACATTTTTAAGCTCCCTTTCAAGGATAAACTCACTTTTCTAAGAATTCTTCTCTAAACAGAAGCTAATAACACTAATGTTGGACGTTTTTATTAGTTTAAGGCAGCAATTCCCAGCCAATGACACTAATCATAATTCCCATCCATTGCCAAGGGCGTGTTTCTATATTCTGTGCCCAGCCCAGCTAATATGAAAAACGAGAAAATACAGTTTATTTTACAAACTAAATATAATTGAACTGGCTAGCTTATTAGCTTTGCTAATAATATAGCTAACAGTTAGCTTAAATTGTGGACAACAGTTGAAATAGGTAGCTAAAATTAAGAATTTACAGACAATGATTTTTTTTAGTAAAAGTATAAATAACAATTGAAATAAAGACTTAAAATTATGAATAGAGAAATGAAGATTTTAAAGCTGCCAGGGTATTAGAAATATAGATAACTGTTTGAAATAGCTAAGAGACTTAAAGATATTTTCATGGTTTTAGTCCAGTTTGGCCCATAGTTTCTTTGGATATACACTTAAAACAGTGAACTAAAATTGCAA
Source organism: Rhamphochromis sp. 'chilingali' (assembly GCF_963969265.1). Classification (NCBI taxonomy): domain Eukaryota; kingdom Metazoa; phylum Chordata; class Actinopteri; order Cichliformes; family Cichlidae; genus Rhamphochromis; species Rhamphochromis sp. 'chilingali'. The sequence continues at coordinate 20,459,618 of NC_137931.1, forward strand.
ATTTTGGTTGGAAATAAAGTTGGAAATTCTTTATTTAACAGTATGGCTAGCAGTCACTTTGAATTGCAAGCTAAAAATGTGGATTAACAAATGAAATAGCTAGACAACAACATGGAGTAACAGTTATTACTGATCCCTGTCATGTCGGGGGGAAAAGCACAACTTAACATAATGATTAAATTGTTATAAATACATCGCTAAATAGAATAAAAAGGCATTACACTCAATGTAATGCCTTTTTAGTACCAGTTTTAAAACAAGGAAACTAATTTGAGTCTCTCTGAGAGAGGATTGTGCGATATGTAAACAGAAAAAGTTAAAAAGAGCAATGAGCCACTGTCACTCACTGCAATGGCACTTTGTCCCATTTGAATGTAGCTCAGCACTGGCATGGATCTATGTATTTAAGTGTCCCAGAGGCCATAGCAGAGAGGTGTATGTGGTGTTAGTCTACCTCCTACTGGAAGCAGCCGTCCCTCCCTTTAGACCACAGATAACAAAAGTTCTCCAAGGTAAATAGGGGAGAGTGAAGGGCCAGTAAATCCCACTGGTCATCCCCTTGCGTCAGACTAAAAGTATGCAGTCAAATTTGATTACCCAACGCAAACACGGTGCCTACGAGGACACAGAAATGTGAGGGAGTTTTAAGCACAAAAGGGTGGACGGGGTGGGGGGAGGCTTTTCTACATTCTGATATCTGATACTTGTGGGTATATTTTAATCTGTGGTGGAAGTATTTTTTTAAATCTGTTTTGTTTTGTTGTAGCTTTAATTTATGTTCTTTAAAACCCATTTATTTTCCCATAGTGCGACTGTGGTTTTGATGCTGTTTGGCAGACGTGCAATCAAATGTACAGCATGGGGAAAGTTAAACTAGGACATACCCCTGCAGAAGAGTCTGTCATTATTCTCTGAAGCCATTGACAGGGGTATTTATCATTTCACCGCAGAAGCCAAATCTCTAATTTCAAGCAAACCCGAATTGCAAGCCTTAGAAAGCATTCCACAACGATCAAGCCCATTGTTTCCAACTCCAAATAAAAACTCTTTTTGCTTCTGGCTTTTGTGCAAAGCAATGTAAGCAGGATAACATTATTATCAACAACACACCCACCACCTTTCCTGTATTATCTCAGCCAGGTTGCTCTTATGTAGGCGCTCATCCTGTTTTAATAGCCAAGGGATAGTCCGATACATCGGATCCTGCTGTCATCTGGGAAAAAAATAAAAAATGCTCACAATGCAACGCTTGTAACCTCCTTGCAGGAGCAGCAGAGCAAGAACAGATGCGTGAAAAGAAGACAATGCAGGTTTTTTGTTCTTGTTTTTTATTTTAAGACAAAGGCCTCATGTTCTCGGAAGCACCTTGATTTAATTTTTACTGACGAGGCAGGAAGGAGGGACCAGGGACTTCTTAAGCTGATTGTCAAGTCTCTGTCCTCCTGTCGACCGTGAGGTGGAGGTGGAAAAGAGGGTTTGTTTATGAGCTTGTCAATCCACCCTTTATTTACTGTCGCCTCACCTGTGCCAGGGCAATATCTCCCCGTCTGCACAGACCGGGAGCCATTATCCTGATTGGCAGTAAGAACTTGTCCTGCTTAAACCAACATTTCTCCGAGGAAGGGTTTCTTTGAGATGAAGGAATAATCTGAATAGCTGAGGTCAGGCTTGAGTAGGTGGAGCCAAAAAAGGAAAGCCACAGATTCTTAGAGCCTAAAATCTAGCCAGAGACTGAGGAATATTGCTTGATAACTTTCAAATAAAAGGCTTTTATGAAAGGCTTTCAATCAAGATAGGTTGCTGTAGAATAAGGAATATTCAAAGGCCTGTAAGGCCTGGAAAAGTGGTAAATAGGGCAGATCAAATGTGTGTCTTTTTTTTGGTTAAAAATGCACTTTCCCCTTCAGTATCGTGTGTGCGAGGCTTTGAAATAATAGTTTCCGCCTGTTTTACATGTTTTTCTGTATTGTCGGGCTTCATACCTCACCAGAAAACATTAATTTATTTATTTTCTGACTCCACCCACCTGAGGTTTACCCCAACCAATGAGGTTATTTCTGCCCGGGAGAAATGTTTGTGCAACTAAAACTCTTAATTTGTGGTTAAGGGTTGTATTCCTTTTAGTTTCGGAGCAAGGCACTACTAAGTCTCTGCCAGGGCTTGTGGTGAATCACAAAAATGTGCGCGCTCACAATACTCCAAGCTGCTTTGGATAAAAGCATCCACCAAAATGACATATGATAAAAAACAAGCGTGATCCTGCATGCAGCGGATTGCAGCGGCGTCACAGCCGGGGAGTAATAAGCTCAGCCTGCGTGTTGGCTGGAGCTCTATGATTGCTCAGGTGGATGTGTTCCGTGTTGTATTTAATCGCTCTGTTTGGCGATTGAAGCTTTCTTCGCCTCCCCCGCCGCTTGTTGTCACGTTAAAGGTAAATAAGTCTCTGTCTGGCTCAGATGATAGCATTCATTAAGCATGCTGAATAAAGCCGTGGTGCACTGCGATGCACAGCGGTGCCTTTATTGGTTTCACCATACCTTCTTCTTAAAGGCCTCATTGTCAGCGTTTGTCAGCGTGCATGGTACATCGAGGTACTCACCCTCCCTTCTCTGCTTTTTCTTCTTCTTCTGTTTTTGTGCAGATGAAATAAAAGATGATTTTGACACCCTGGGGCCTGATACCACTTTGCAGACAGTTGGAAACGGTACAGGTGAGTTCAGATATTTGCTGTATGTGTGTCAAACCTTTCATATTAAGCCATTCTTGTCTGGTGCCTTACGTGCATGTTTCTTTGTCAGTCTGCAAGTCTTTAAGGTCTGACAGCCCTATCGTTGATGATTAGTACTCTAACCTATTGGAACAAATAAACATAATAATGGAAGTCCTTTGTTTTTAACTCCGAAATATAGGGTAAGGGTTCTCTACCTCTACGTCAAGGATTGGATATTTTAGTTTTCTTTCTCTTACTGTCTTTTACCATCTTTACATCTAGCAGGTCATGTTAAGAGGTTAAAAACTTACTTCCAGCAGCTCAGCTGCAACTTGTAGGACCTCGTAGATGTTAAGAGCTTCTCAAACTGAAAGTGAACTGTTCAACATGACCATTTCACGCCCAACACTGGGTTCAAATTCAGCTAAAGTTGTACATTTTAAAGACCCCAAACTACCGACTACTGATCTAGTGTTAGGCTAAGCATATGTTTGTAGTTTCTAGTTTATGAAAAATTGACTATTTAGTAAGTGATTGAAACTAAACAAATCCCTCCTTCTTAGATGTGTTGCTGGTGACCTGGTGGATGTTAAGAGGTTAGAAGGTCTTTGATGTGCCATCAGGCTGAATGTGGCTTGTTTCAGTGGGGTTGGATTTCAGCTAATATCCAGCCCTTTGATGGCACTTCTGCCTGTTTTAGATACTCAGTTGGATAATCTCAAAAAAGAAGAACTGTAATGCCAAAATGTATGTAAGACATTTGATTAATTTGAAGGGTCACTAGTTTGTAATTCTAACCTTAACGGTTTATTGATAACCTGCTGAAGACTGATGGGGTCAAAATGACTAATTCCAAGTCAAAACTGGGTTTAAAACTAGACTAAATTTGGCTGTAACATAAAAGGTTGTAATAGTTATAACCACTAAACCACAGAACCTGAATCTCTTAAGATCTACCAGGTCACTGCCAACTGATCTAGAGCTAGAGTTATGGGTTTCCAATTTGTGAAAATTTGCCTAATTAACATGTGGATAAAAGAAAAATCAAACCTAAATGGGTTGCTGGTGGCCTGGTGAATGTTAATAAGTTAATACAGGCCTTTTTAGCTTTTTGCAGTCCCTGGAGGAGTTCCTGAACAGAACAAAGCAAACATATCCACAAACTGCGCGCTGTAATTAAAAGGAAATCTTCCTCTGCTGACTCAGTGATCACTGAGGCAATCCCGTGTATGTTTATAGGCAGCTGAAGTGATTTTGATTTTAATAACCATTGATTACACATGCTACTTTCAGCTTTCCCAGTTAGCTAAGTGTTTCTTCTGGTGGAGTCGAACACGATCTGCCATTTTTCATTAAGCCACCAAAGCTGATTTGTCGCCACATACCCTCCCTTCCATGATATCATCCTGGCCACCCTGACAATTGGCCTCGGACGCCGTTATGGTAAACCGAACTCGCCCCGCAGAACGCCATGCAGCCCTGAATCAAAATCCTCCCTTCAGCTTTAATTACCGTTACTTTCTGCTGGTGTTTTCCTCTTCGCTTTCTTTTCTCCTCTCCCCTTCTTCATGTTCTGGAAATTCAAGCCCAGCAAATGTTTTCCATTTAAAGGACTTTTGGAAACAATACTGTGGCACCGCTGTGGAAGCTCCCCGCCACTAGATCACATGTGATTTCATTTAAAGACATGAGCAGTTTGATCACGTCCCCCGATGCCAAAGCACACTTTGATCCAGGTGATTTCCTCGTCCGTTGGAAAGAAAGCTGGTCGTTTTCTCCTTAAAGAAACACTTTGCATGTATGTTTTTTCATCCAGAATATGTCCTCATTTTATTATTCCTGACGATAGAAGCTTGGTCGCTTGCATCAGCTGAATGTTAAAGTAAACCATGTTTCATTACCCTGAAGCTTTTCAGCTTTAAGTCCAGGAACTGCTTGCACTGAACCGCACCCAGTCAATCATCAGTCAATCATCACAATTAGCTTAGCACTTCCTCCAAAGCTACAAAGAATCATCTAATGAGAAGACTGAGAATTATGCCATCACGGTTATCAAAAGCGATCCATTGGCACCGATGACATTTCGGTGCCATTTTTGACATCCAAATATGTACTACCTTGACCTTTCGCAAATTGGCCTGCAAAGTCATCACGGTCTAACAAATCGCTCTTTAAACTTCACCTTGGCTCGCAGTCTAAAAGCCTAATTAACGGGGGTGAAGTCTGATGAGATGTCACTTGGTTGTTTTTGTTTTGTGAGGATTTTTTAAAAAAATATATTTTTGGTCACCAAACATCCTCCAGGATCTCTCCAGGTTGTAAACAGTATGTGTGCGCGCGTACGTGTGATGTTTTGAAAGTCGGCCATCCCCTTGACTAATGAAGGCTGCTGATTTTCTTTTTGCTCCGGTTTGTTGTTTAGGAGGCAGCTATCTCCACGCTGCAGCTTAAGAGTTTCCCTGAAGAGAAGGGACTGGGAAATAATTTGAGAAAATGCATTGTGTGGCCTCAGCACTTTGGTTGGCTTAAGATTCATTCAGCTCAGCTATGGCAAAGCATGCCCCCCGCCCCCACCCCCCACACTCTCTCTCCTCTCTCGCCCTTTTTTTCCCTTTTTTTCTTCTCTTTTTGTGGTTTGGCCCTGGTAATCTGTTCAACACAGAATCAACAAAAGCCACAGCCTCTTGATTGACCTTATATGTGAAAGTCGATACTGAGAAACGTGGCTCTGTTGCTGATTAAACCAGGCTTGTCTGTATGTGTATGTATATGAGGCTCTTTTTTTAAAAAATTATTTGAGTAAATTAGGTCAGTGAAGGTTTTTTCAAGGCTCATGGTAGCACCTTTATCTCCCAACTTTTGTTCGGATTAAGTTACAGTTCTTGTTTTAGCCGACGTGGCGTGACAAGCAAGCCCAGTAATTTAGATGCATTCTCCCCAAAGCACGGCTGTAATGTTTTAGGGTGGCTATCCTCATCACATTTCCACCAAGATGTTCCCAATATCCTCCTGTAAGACATTTCTCTGGGGACGAAGGGAATCCAATTTATTCCTCTCGCCTCCCCCCCACCCTCCTGTCCTCAGTCTCCTCCTTCACAATCTCCATCTCTCTCTCTTCCTCTCTGTCACTTCAGTCAAGAGCGTCGATTGCACTTCAGAGTTGGAGGACTTCTTTGCCAAGCGGAAGCTGGATGACAGCGACAGCCACGTGGTGAGCATCGCCGAGTACCTGCAGCGGGGTGACACCGCCATCATCTACCCGGAAGCCCCCGAGGAGCTGTCCCGCCTGGGCACACCGGAAGCCACTGGACCGGAGGAGAACGGTACGGGTCCTGTCCAAGGGTTTGTAGGAAGGATCTGGGTCGAAAGATTAGGGTGAGAGGAAGGAAACAAGACAAGATGTAACCCAGAACAGCTATGACTCAGAAAATATTGGGAATTGATGCTAAGTTTGACCTAATTTTGATAACCTATCTATGGTTCCCTGTGTTAAGGAAGAGTTACAGGTAGGTTTAACCTCTCAGAGTCAGGGTTAGGGTTATTTTTAGTCACGTGTTAAAAGAAAGTAAAGTCTAAGTCATTGGGGTCATTGGCACTGACCCAACCCGAACCCTAACCTATCAGAATTTGTCATTATGTTTTTTTAATTGTTCTTCCAAATGTTCACAATCATGGGATACCAAAAAGGATCCTTCTAGATGGCAAGCATCAAATCTATTAAAGTTTTTTTCCTCTAAAATATAAGTAGGTTTAGGGTTAGACCTCACAGGGCTAAACAGGCATATTTTCAGGAAGGATAATATGATATCTTTCAAATTAAGCCTCATGCATTTGTTCTGGCATCATAGTTTTTCAGTTCAAGGTTGTCCAAGTAGACAAAACCTAACCCAAACCCTGCTCTTAACTCTAGATGTGTTGCCAGGAGCTTGGTGGATGTTTTTTGCAGAAAGACACCCACAATAACCTTTAAACTTGAAGAATGTCTTAAAACGTTCTTTAAACCGATGCATTTAAAAACCTTTCCTATTACTCCAGACCATTTTAAAGGATATCCAGCCTTAAATGTGCCTACTCTTATAGCATAACTGCTGCAGTAACTGAGGGTGCTTGCTCAGCTAATGTCCTGGCAAATGTTAAAAAAAAAAAGAAAAGAAAGGGGGAGAAAAAGTCTTCTCGCTGACACGACCGGGCAGCTGTTGGTCCCACAGATTCGCCGGATGCCTGGGTGTTTACCTACAGTCTTAAGCAACAGCTGGGCAGGGGCTTGAAATCAGATAGCACACCTCCGAAGCTCCCCGGAGGGAAAGAATTGGAAGAGGGGGGCTTGAATTTGAGCGGGATTGTGATTCACGCTACAGACACTATGAACGTGCCAGCGGTGGTGGTTAGGTGTGGGGGGACTAGAAAATGAGGGCTGTTTAAAGAAATTCGGACTATCTGTGGAATAGTGTGTGCATCCAGTACCGTGTACGTGTTTGTAACTATGTGGAGGAAAGTGAGAACGAGTGGGAGTGCTGTGTGTGAGTCGGGAGGAGGTCGTAGTGCAGCGGATGCCAGCCTGATACTGTGACTCTCATGTGGAGCAGATTGCAGAGATAACTCCCATACCACTCTGGGCAGCCCGCCCGTTAGTTGCCATTGATTCGCTGACCTTTTGGCCCGCTTTCCTTTCCCCTTCCTCCTCCCTCCTTCTCCTCCTCCCGCTGTCTCCTGTGCAGACCTGCCACCTGGAACGCCAGATGCCTTCGCCCAACTGTTGACCTGCCCCTACTGCGACCGGGGCTACAAGCGTTTGACATCGCTAAAGGAGCACATCAAGTACCGCCATGAGAAGAACGAGGAGAACTTCGCCTGCCCCCTGTGCAACTACACGTTTGCTTACCGCACTCAGCTTGAGCGGCATATGGCCACACACAAGCCTGCAAGGGATCAGGTGAGGGGGATATTCTTTCTTTTTTCTCCTTCTTCTTCCTCATCCCATCCCCTTCTTGCTGTTTTTCCCTCCTTCCTTTTCCTCCTCTGGCTGTCCCCTGTTTCATTTCATTTCTAATGTGCCCCGATCCCTCAGAGAAGGGAGATCATTTTTTCTGATTGGCAATCATTATTAATTTTTCATGGCATTTTGAAGATGCAGATCCTTTAATGGTAATAACTTTAATTGAGGCCCTAAATGGTTTTTTGATGGCCCTCCCTGATATGATTTTCCAGTCTCGTGTTCACGATCGAATGATTGTGTTAATTTCCAATTTGGAAATTTTTATCAGCTCCTTAACTTCACTTCACTCCTGGCCTTTAATGTTCTTCTGGTGCAGCCCGCAGTCGTAGCACTCCATCAAACTCCACCCCCCTCCACTTCTAATTTCATGCACTGCATAAACATCTGTGTATACTTTAATTTTTTTCTCCCACGATTTATATCCTGTACGTCTGAAATATAATGTGAATCCGCTGGCAGTTAGCATGAATCACCTTAAAGTTCTGTGAGGTGAAAACGCATCCAGCAGTTACGGGTGTTTAACTCGCTTGTCAGCTTTTAGTTGAAGATGTGCGCTGAGATAGATTGTGGCAAAAAAAAATTGCACGTTTTTGCACATTTGGGGATAATTATAAGTTCTCAGTAAGCTAAAATCGGAGCAGTAAATTTCAAAGTAGATGAAGTTGATGTTTTTGCTTCGGAGGATAATTATAATTGAAGAATTTTTGCTTTATTAAAAACTGCGACTTAACCTCTAAATGTAAAGAATCCACTTATGCAGACATGTAAACAGCGCCATGCAACAGTCATGCCAAACTGTATCGTATTATGAGTTAATGACACTTCAGCCAGCAATCCATTGATCCACCTATGAACAATCACTTGATGAAAGTAGGGACAAGAAACTCCCTTTTTCTCAGGAAGAGACCTCTAGCAGGCAGCTGTTTGGCCTTTAAAAAAAAAAAAAAAAAAACAGAATTTTTTTTTCACTCAGACACCCTGAAATCATTGGCTAATAATTTGTAAAAATTTGTTAATTTATTATTTTTAACTACATAAATAATACAATTCTGTAATAGTTACATTCTGATTATATAACAAGCTATTAATGATTAATAAATGTTACCATTACTTTCCTAATTTTCTTAGCTCACCTATAAAACCACAGATTCAGTCAACCCTGATCTGAACAGCCTTCCCCAGCCTAATGTGAACCTAGACTACAAACAAAACCAAACAATGAGTAAGACAGGAAATGATGTTTAACCATCTATAAACACAAACTATTAAGTAGCAAATAATATTGTCATTTCGTGGTTTGTTAAAAGTAGAAAAACTGATGTAAATCTGTGTTGCAATGGTTATTGTAGACATGCCAGTAATCAGATTATGTATGGGTCTCAGTAAGAAACTTAGTTAAACATTTTATTAATAACTAATAGCAGTAATAACTTGGCGGATTGTAATAATAACTAGACTAATGTAGGGGGTCCAAAATGAATGTAATGTACTTGTCTGCCAAACTAAGTGAAAAATCAAGAATGAATTGGTCCTGGAGAGATACAAAGGTAACTACCAATTTATCGTTTATTACCAATGTTTATTATAAAATGTTAGACTTTTTTCTTTTACATACAGAGAAACTACAGCTCAAATGGGTCAGCCCCGTTTGGAGAAAAATAATCTGTCACGTCTCGGTGTCCAATTTTCTCTTGGACTTCCTCTGCTAGAAAAACCTTGTGATGCAAGTAGAGTTATAAAAAAAGAACTGAGCCATTCAGCCAATAACAGATGATATCATGTACTCTGATGCTTTGCGGTGTTCAGTCCCAGGTCGTGGGTGTTGTGTTGTGCTCTCTGAAGCGAGGATGACAGGCTCAGACTGTGGCTGATTTGATCAGATGTCAGCAGCCAGCACTTTCACCTGATCTACCAGCTGGGTGTAAACGTGAGCAGATGGGCCGGCCGACTGAGCCGCTGTCCCAATCCTCATATTACAATGCTGTTGCTGCTCCCCTCCGGAGTCCAGTCAATGGCCAAAGACTCCTATTCAAGCACCGTGGCTCCTTCTACAAAGCCGGTTATCTTGATTTGTAAATGAGCTGGATTGTTTAAGTGCTAATCCTCCAGATGAGATTGAGGTGATGTCTTACTCATTTTGATTCCTTTCCCTAGGTGGCGCTCTTGTTTTTTTTTTAGCCTGTCCTCTAATTATCGACACTGACAAACTCCACTGTTTGCTTATATTAGATGTACATTTGGCAATTAACAACAAGCCGAGCCGCAGTCAGATTAACATAAAGAGTAATGTTCTGATAGGTAAACATGTGCTGCTCCATTCTGTCTGCTATGTTTACAAGCGTTAATACTCCTCCTCCTCTTAAGCAATTAGCTGAAATATGACTAATTAGAGGTTATACATATGCAAACATCCAGTCCAATCCAGTCGGGCCCCCGCCCACAAACAGCAGTGGTGGCATTCACACAGACAACAAGCCATGAAGGAGAGACGGAGCGTTTTCGCCAGTGCCATTCACAATTATGAGCGCGGAGCAATTGTGTCTTATTAGCAGTGGTGGCGAGACTAAACTTTACCGGGCAGGGGTCCTCAGGGAGGGGGAAGTAAGAGGAAGGTGGTGGCGGTGGCGATGGAGGTGGGGGCGGAGGTAGCGAAGCAGCTGTTGCTGTTTGTTTATGCAACTCAGCAACATACGAGCGGTGGGGTCCCTCTCCGGCGCTTGGCGGGGCCTCGACTCTCCCTGCTTGATCTTTGAAGGTTGGGGCTGTTTGAACAATTCCTCCCAGTCCTCCCAGTGTCCTGCGCGCCACCATCTGTCTCCCCAGGAATGTGGGTAGAGTCAGCACACACCCCAGCATTTGTCAAGGCTGAACTGGGAGGAGGGAGTCGCTCTGCTTTTCCCCCTAGCAAGCTCAGAGAAAATGTGTCTCTCTCTCTTTTTTTCTTTTATCCATATTTACTAACCATTTAACATCCCTACCTCCCACTTGGAATTAATTGTTTTGTGAGTGACGAGCCAGGTTTACACACCCCGTGTTGTTGTTGCTGAGTATTATTATATTTTGATTTTTCTTTCCCTTTTTTTAAGAGAGGAAGGCTCTGTTTGAATTGCAAATGTGATGGATTGCAACTGATGTTTACCTTTTTTTTGAACAGCAAAATCAAGGCCGGGCCCATGTGCTGGCTTCTTTATCCCAAGATTATTAAAGAGACATTTGAGGGTTTTTTGTTTTTTTTTTGGGGGGGGGGGGACCTAATTACTGCAACACATTTGCAGAGGGGAGGAAAGAAAAAAAAGTGAAATTCAGAGATGGTGTGAATACAGGTATGCTGGCGAGAGAGAGCTCACAGATGATTCTGAATACATTTTGGACTGATTAGACCCCAAATTAATGAAAAGTAGATCACATCGGCACCTCTAATGAAGGAGAAACGCTCTAAAAAAAGACTCTTTTCATTTATTCTATTTTCTGGGCTGCCAAATTCTAAAGGCAGGCCTCCTTTGGCTGTGCAGCCAGGAAATTAAAAGGTATGTGATTCTCTCTGTTATCGCCGCCGCTGCCTGTAGTTGCTCAATGGAGGTGGGAGTAGAAAGCCAAGATGCTTCATTTGCGACAGGAGCCATTTGGCTTGTAGCGTGAACTGAACTCTTACCCCCTCCATGTTTGTACATTTTTCTTTTTTTTAAATCTCTTTCTCTCTCTCTCGCTCTTTTTTTTTCTCTCTCTCACAGCACCAACTGCTCAACCAAGCGGCCGGCAACCGCAAGTTCAAATGCACCGAGTGCGGCAAGGCCTTCAAATACAAGCACCATCTGAAGGAACACCTCCGGATTCATAGCGGTGAGTTGCAGGAAGAACGCTGCCCTGCTCTTTGAAAGTTTGTGGCGAGACGAGGTTGGGATATAAAGTAAATACTCTTCAGTTTTAAAGAACGACAACGCCACCCTGGGAATTTCACCCAGAGAATACTGGAAATGACACTAAATCACCAAAAAGGCACTTAGGTTCGCTATACTCAATCCAGAGACGAGGTTCAATAATAAACAAATTGACAATTTATTGGTAATTATTTAAAACACCGAATAAAAACATAATCATAAATATTCAAATACAAATATGCTTAAAAAGGTATTCAGAGCTGAGGCTTACCAGTGGAGGGGCAGGGATGCCACACACAACTAAAGAAAGAAAACACACCAAAACACAAGTGCAACACACTATCACACACTCACACTAATAAACTAGACAAGGCAGGTGTGTACACTCAAGGGATCCCACCACCAAGGCACCCTAGTCTCCTCCACGTCGGCACTCCGCATCTGAATAAAAGAAACAAAGAAAATGTTTAATATATTACAACAAACTAATGTGTAGCACCGGGGGATAACCCAACTGCAGGACCACACTGGTGATCTACAGCTAGAAAAAGGGCCTCCCACCAGTGGTGTAACAGAAAATCCAAACTACAAATCAAAAAGCAATAAAACAACATACAATCTGAATAAAACTCTAAAATCTGGAGCAAACGGAATCGCCGTACTGCTCCAACTTGCCGTCCACACGACGATAAGTTAACAGTCAATCAATATGCATGCCAGCTGACTCCGATAACCGGCATGCATATGGCCGTTGTCCACGCCGACGTCCACTGTAAAAGCTGACAGCAGCAGGGAAAGAATTCTCACAACGGGAACAGACGGTAAAAGCACAGCAAGGCAAAACAGCAGCACTTCAGTTCGCGTAGCTTGGCGCAAAACTAAGGCCCACACTTCCTGCGAAACATAATAAATAATTACTATAAAAGAACAATAGAAGGCAGAGAGCGTAACAAAAGTTGATTACGTACCAAATAAGCCGGGTCACAGAACGTAAGCAGAATAGCTCAGAGGAGGCTTCTATAGCTACGACCAGCCGCGATGGAGGCTTCAGAAGAATAACCCGCAAATGATCTCCACCACACCGAGGGGAAGTCAGGTGACCAAAAAGGAGATCACAGGCAAGCGACGCAGAGACACTCAAATGGCCACTATTTATACCAGCGCCCCCTAATGGGCCAGGCTGAAAGTGGGTTGGACCGAAGGATAACATTCATCCTGCCACATTCTCATAACGGTGATTTAAGGATCCACAGATATTCCTTTTGGTTTATTTTGGACACTCGTCGGCTGTTAATGGACACTGAAGTCCTCGGGGTGTGCAATATTTGCTTATGTGTGTGAAGCTTTTAAATTGAATTGAATTTATTTGTTTACTTGTTGCAAACTTTCCTTTTTATCAGCCTTAAACAAAGAGTATTTTGTTGCAGAGTTCAGATGTGTACATTAAACTTACTTCAAAACTTCATGTACTGTGGAGCTGTTATTCTGGTAATACAAGCATGAAACAAATAGTATCCTTACCTAGGAAGCCCTATTGCTCAACTATAATTTATTATTTTATATAATTTAATTTAATTTTAATGCAGTTTTTTCAGATTATATTGACTTTAGGTTCAAAGCAAAACATGAAGAATTAAATAACTTTTACATTTTCTTAACAGTGCCCCAACTCTTAAGGAATTTGTTTTTTCAATTAATTCCTACAGTTTATTGGATGGGAGCCTTTTTCCCTACAAATAAAATCAAATAAAAATAATTTCATGTCCATCACACTTGTTTGAACATGCTTAAAATGTCCAAAACAAAAGTAGTCAGTGAGGTTTCCATGCCTTTGTGTTTAGTGTCTTTGTGTGCTCACTGAGCTGAGCATAAAATGTTAAAGCTAATAAATGTTAAAGAATGGTTTACTTTCACTCAAAACATGTAAGTACAAAAAAAGAGCAAAGATCTCTAAACCAATTCAGTTTGGCAGAAAATAAAGAAAACGCAGACACTGTACTGGAAGATTACCGGCTCTAGCGCATATCGCACATCTTGGCACAATTCAGTTAATTTCAATTCTGTTTTATTTACATAGCACCAGTTCACAGCAACAGCCACCTCAAGGCATTTTATATTGTAAAGTATAGACCGTAAAATAATATGAGAGAAAAAGCAAAATTGCATGACCCCCCTTTGAGCCAATTGGTTGTTTACTGGTCTTGGCTAACCATCTATATTTCTTGTTTCAGGTGAAAAACCTTATGAGTGCCCCAACTGCAAGAAGCGCTTCTCTCACTCGGGCTCCTACAGTTCCCACATCAGCAGCAAAAAGTGTATTGGCTTGATTGCAGTCAATGGCAGGATGCGCAGCAACATGAAGACAGGCTCCTCCCCTACCTCTGCCTCCGCCTCCCCCACTAACACTGCCATCACCCAGCTGCGACAAAAGCTTGAGAACGGAAAGCCACTCAGCCTCGCCGAGCACAACAACCACCTGAACATCAAGACGGAGCCGCTGGACTTCGACTACAAGCTGATGATGGCTTCTCATGGATTTGCCGCTCCTGGGCCTTTCATGAATGGAGGAGTGGGGGGAAACAGCCCACTTGGGATCCACCACAGCTCGGCCCAGAGCCCCTTGCAGCATCTTGGGATGGCCGGACTTGAAGCGCAGCTCCTGAGCTACCCGGGTCCACTGGGGAATAACCTGAGCGAAGTACAGAAGGTTCTCCAGATCGTGGACAACACTGTGTGCAGGCAGAAAATGGACTGCAAGCCAGAAGAGCTCTCCAAGCTCAAAGCCCACATGAAGGAGCTGGGATCCCAGATAGAGGAGCAGAAACAAGCGCTGACAACGGCTCAGGTCGGTCTTCCACTTGTCAATCACAACGGCGCCACCAAAAGCATCATCGACTACACATTAGAAAAAGTGAACGAAGCCAAAGCCTGCCTCCAGAGCTTGACTACAGACTCAAAGAGACAGATTAGCAATATCAAACGAGAGAAACCCAACCACATGCTTGAAGGAGGTGTGGATGAGAAGGTGCAGGAAAACAACATGTTTACACCTTACGCTTGCCAATACTGCAAAGAAACCTTCCCCGGGCCAATACCTTTGCATCAGCACGAACGCTACCTGTGTAAAATGAACGAGGAGATCAAAGCTGTGCTGCAGCCCAGTGAGAATTTGATGCCCAATAAACCAGGGATATTCATGGAGAAGAACACTCACTTACCCTCCTCCGTGTTGTCTGAGAAGGTACTCACTGGGCCTCTTAACCCTTACAGGGACCACATGTCTGTGTTGAAGGCATACTCTGCCATGAACATGGAGCCCAACTCGGAGGAGCTGCTCAAGATTTCCATAGCGGTCGGTCTTCCTCAGGAATTTGTCAAGGAGTGGTTTGAGCAGCGAAAGATGTACGAGTACGGCACTAACAGGACCCCACCACTAGAGCACAGGAACAACATGGATATGGTTGTCGGAACAAATAACCACCACACTCCACCAAAAGACTCTTTGGCAGCTAGGTCGCCACTGTCTCTAATCAAGCCTACTGACCGCATCACATCACCCTCCATAGCAGAGCTCCATAACAACGTGAACAACTGTGACAACTCGCTCAGACATTTGAAAAACCACCAGTTCAGCGGCAGCCAAACCAAACCCACAGGTGAAAAGTTGGACCACTCCCGCAGCAACACCCCTTCCCCGCTAAATCTGTCCTCCACTTCTTCCAAAAACTCTCACAGCAGCTCCTACACTCCAAACAGCTTGACTTCAGAAGACCTGCAGGCTGAGCCGCTGGACCTGTCTCTGCCGAGACTCATGAAGGAACCCAAGCATGCACTGACTGTCAAAAGCAGACCTAAAGTCAACAGTATTACCATTGACCATAACAGCATCCCTTCTCCCCGAGAGCACTTCGAAGAGCCTTTGAACTTGGCCTATCTCAAAAAGGATTTCTCAGGCTCTACCAACAATGGAAACTTAGAAAAAAGCACTAGCCCCATCTTCGGCATTAACCCGTTTGCGGCCAAACCCTTGTACACGTCGCTTCCACCTCAGAGCGCTTTCCCACCCGCCACATTCATGCCCCCGATGCAGGCCAGCATACCAGGTCTTAGGCCCTATCCGGGCATGGATCAAATGGGCTTCCTACCACACATGGCCTACACTTATGCAGCAGGGGCAGCTACCCTTGCCGAGATGCAGCAGAGGAGAAAGTACCAGCGGAAACCAGGTTTCCAGGTAAATAAGCCACCTGTGGTTTTGTGAAAGCCCCAGGCTCACTCAGATTCTCTGAAATGATCTGAACTCATTTCTGTACTAATTAAAAAACCACTCAGGAGTTAGGAGAGTGAAACGCTCACCTGAGGTAGACTGAACTGGCATAGGCGATGGAGATAAACAGCTGTGACACAACCCCGGGGTGGAAAAAGTGAGGCGTCATTAGTGGGAGGAAAGGAGGGCCTGTGCAGCCTGTGTTCAGCTGTTTTAGCAGTAATATCATTCAGTGATGAAAAAGAAAAAGCTTTGAGGATTGCTTCTACTTCCTTGACTTCATTTTAACTGGATTATCTCATCCCGTCTTAATGAGCCTCCAGCCCTTCTACCAGAGTTTCATTTGCAGATTTATGAATGTTAGTGGTGTTTTAATTTTTACCCTCAAAAAAACACTGGCACAAAATATCAAACAGCATCAGGTTAAAATATATGACAGGACCCATATTGGCCCTAAAGTTTAATCTCGTTAAAGCTCTAATTGTTACCACTCTGCACAGTAAATTTTACCCGCTGGAGTACATTAATGCTCTCGACTCCAGTCCTCCTCCAGAGCTGGCCTGAACTCACATATTTTGTTATTAAATATGGGTGAAAGGCCTTTGTAAAAATGACAAAGGTGAGCCCCGGAGCTGTGCACTTCTCTGAAATTTCCCATTGCAACTTTGCTGCATTTTAAAGAGAGCCAAAGCCAAAATGAGCTTCTACATGTGGATTAATAATGCACAGTCTCCATGTTCATTACCAGTGAATGCTGAAGGCTGTTTAACATAGAGGGAGCCATTTTGATGAAAAAAAGTATTAATAATGTTTCCTATTCTAAGTTATTAAATTAGATTTTAAAAATACAGCTACAGGCGTTTAGTTCAAATTGATTGCAGAGTGATAGTGGTCCCTTCTTAAAACACAGTGCAGTGCTGTCCCCACATTATCACACACATATTCATTAAGGAAAGCTTCAGTGGCTCAATATTGGCCATTAAGGTGCACCTTCTGATTTTAATCATTATATGAGTTTGCAATGTCAAGAATGGCTCACTGTGCCTCCTCTAATGTTATAATATTGTTCTCCATCAATTCATATTTAAGACTAATCTTCATCATAAAAGAGAATTTTAAAGGAATGTGCAGAATTAACGCTCGTGTACAAAATTAGACCACACTGAATACACCATTATAGCGGTGTTTCATAATGAGGAGACTGTCAGTTATAGATGGGTGATATTACTGCAGAGCTGAAAGTTTTATAAGAAATAAACGCCGGTATGTGCTGGTAATCAAAAATGCATGAGAACATGTAGCGTTGTGTGATTGTTTGGGAGGAACGCTTCAGTGTAATGATCCTATGTGGACAAATGGTGTCTGGCTAGATATTTTTATGATCTTTCACCAGCTATTGTTTAAAGAAAAGAGGATATTCACAACTAAATAACTTCCTTTTTTTGCGTTGATCTTCTGGACTTTCCTTTAAAATTTAACAGTTAGTTTAGAAATTAGCATGCTATCAGTAACTTTATATTAATGTAATATGAAGCAGTTATGACCTAAACTCACAAAAATCAGCTAATAATGTAAATCAATGTAATTTAAAATAATATAAGTATCAAGTATGAGCTTTTCCACCAATGTAGATTGAGCTACAAAGTGTTTGTAGTTTTGCTAAATGACACTCTCAAAGCATACTAATTAGCTAACAAACACTTAGCTGTTAATATAGCAATTAGCATGACACCTAATTGCTAACTTTTTGTCAAACTTCATACAATTTTTCAAGATATATCATAGCAAACCTAAATATAAGAAATTGCAACTAAAATTATAAACATTAGCTTTCTCTCAAATTAGTATTAGGAGTTAATAAACCGGCACATGAACACAGGCACCTTATTTTTCCTTAATTTAGTTATAATTAACTGTCACCTTAAATGATTATATAGCTTGAAAATGTAACTACTAGTACAAGGTTGTTTTTCTAGCAAGACAAAGTTAGCAGGAAAAATAAACTTTAGCATTTCTAACATACATATTCTAAAAAAATAAACAACTAATAAACTTTTTTCACATTTAAAAAAGTATACACTGCTTATAAAGAGCTTATAGGTTTTATAGCTTTATAGATAAAATAAACTCCACTTTTCATTAAAACCAGATAGTGGGTTAACAAATATTAGCTTTTTTGCTACAGCGGCTTAAGGTAAATACCCTTCTAAAGGGGTTAAAAACTCCCAGCAGCTCAGAAAATATTTATTGTGTTTGCTAAAAAAAAATTTGTCACACCTTTTGAGATTATAACACGAACGCTCTTTGAGCAATGTGTAGCATTTTGATATTTACTCTTAATTTACAGTTAGCTTAGCAATTTACACTTCAGAAAAGGGTGTCTTCTGGTTAAACATAACTATAAATAAATAAATTTTTGTTTGAGTCACATTAAGAACATAAACTCATAATTTAAGTAAAAATTTAAAGGGATTACATGTGGAATAATGTCAGCAACAGATATTAGCAACATTTACATGAAGCTAGCTTAAGCTAGAGTCATGTTATTTGCCACACACACAGTGACCACCTCACTGTTTTCTCACTTTTAAAAGAATATACAACATCTCATCATCACACTAAATTCATTATTGTGTTATCCTTTCTCCCTTTTTTTTGTTTGTGATTTTTTTTCTTTTTAGGGGGACCTGCTCGACGGTACACCAGATTACATGTCAGGGCTGGACGACATGACAGACCCCGACTCCTGTCTGTCGCGGAAGAAGATTAAGAAGACCGAAAGTGGTATGTACGCGTGTGACTTGTGCGACAAAACATTCCAGAAGAGCAGTTCCCTTCTAAGACACAAATATGAACACACAGGTATATACTGTTCTAGACCCTTATTTTAAACCCCATGCTTTTTTTATGTTTTAAATGTTTGTGTTGCCAAATCCTATCAGTATGAATATATTTTAATATATATAAATATTTTTTTATGTTATCCCCCTTTTCCCTCCTTCTTTCCTTCTCTGTTTAACCCTTAAGTTGTATATATGTAAACCCACACCTAACTTGCTTCTTCATTGACAGGGTTGAAATCCAGCGAATGAGTAAAGGCTTTGTGTGTTCTTTTTCTGTAATTTTGCAGGTATAGGCAGGATTGTACCATTTATTTCCCAATCATGTCTTCCTGTATGAACCACTTTGCTATCTTTAAAGACACACATCAATTCACCTAGATATGTAAAGCCAGCAAAAGGCCCCCTAATGCCTTTATCGGCCCTATTATTGACGATAGATCACATCAGCGGAGTAGTGCTTAGAAGCTTCAGAGCACCGATAACAAGTCTTTCATTATAGTTATTATACAGAGATCCTCTTTCACCAAGTTGCATCATTTATTTTATCCACTATCTGTAGAGAAGCGCTCTGTGCTTTACGCAGCCTTCGTGTTATCTGGTTGGACATAAAAGGGAGGGAGGCTCCACCGTCAGATCTCCTCTTCATTTAAAAGAGAAAATATGGGGTGGGGCGCGAGGATGCGTTATCTCCACTCCTGATGCGTCGCTGTGTGTTTTTAACAATATCGTGCCAGATGTTGGACCTGGAGTGCAGTTTCGGAGCTGTCAGAGGGGGGAGTCATGTGATTTGTGCGAGGCAGGAAGCCATATTTCCACACGTGGTGAGCAGCAGTTAGGGAAATGCCAAAATTAGAGGCTTCTTTGTAGCTTTTTAAAAAGAATCCAGGTATATTTTAGGTGAAGGAGTGTGGGGAAAAAGTGCCATTTAGCCAGCCATAAAACTATCTCACCCTGCACTCTTGGACAGCTCGGGTTTCTCATTTTGAGCCTTGGCATCTGAGCCGCGCCGTCATATTTGGTAGGGAAGGAGCTCCAGCTCAAAACCTAATATAGTCCCAGGCCTCGCCATGAACTCGAATTGCAATTGGAGATGAGCAGGGTTACCCCTCGGAGCCTTCCCCGCCCCACAGCCCCATCTCGGGTTTGTTTACCCCTTTGTCGCCTTCTCTGTTTGTTTGCTTTTGCAGTAGTTTATTTATGTTGCATTCATCAGTGTGGCACGCAGGGCCTAAAATAAGTAGTTGCGGTTGAGTTTCTGCATGCTTCAACCACAGGAGGGGAATTTCCATAATGTAGGCCTGTGAATGCGAGCACGCTTTTCTCATCGTGCTCCCAATTTGAATAAACAAATAGCCCAAAGTCGTAAGTTGGATTTAATGCTCGGTGATGTCATTTTTACTCCATGCCATCCAGTTCATCAGAGTTTTTCCTCAATATTTTGCTTTGATTCTGACTTGTGTGTGTGTGTGTGTGTGTGTGTGTGTGTGTGTGTGTGTGTGTGTGTGTGTGTGTGTGTGTGTTGATTTGCTGTGGCTGCAGGACGCCTCTCACGTCCCTTTCGTTTTTTCTCTGCTTTGTGTCTCTGCAGGCAAGAGGCCGCACCAGTGCCAGATCTGCAAGAAAGCCTTCAAACACAAACACCATCTCATCGAGCACTCCAGACTGCACTCGGGGGAGAAACCTTACCAATGCGACAAGTGCGGGAAGAGGTTCTCGCACTCGGGCTCATACTCGCAGCACATGAACCACCGCTACTCCTACTGCAAGCGTGAGGCCGAGGAGCGGGAGGCCGCAGAGAGGGAGGCCCGCGAGAAGGGCCACCTGGAGCCCACCGAGCTGCTCATGAGCAGGGCGTACTTGCAGGGCATGACTCCTCAGGGTTACCCAGAGCTGGCGGAGCGAGAGGCTATTCTGAGGCATGACGTGGTGAACGGAGGGATCAGAGATGCAGGGCGAAAGGAAGTGGATGGAACGTACGCAAAGATTGGACGGAGGGACGACGAGTTTGAGGAGGAGGAGGAGGAGAGCAAGAGCATGGACACGGACCCGGACACGTTGAGGGACGAGGAGGAGAACGGAGAGCACTCGATGGACGATAGCTCGCTGGACGGCAAAACGGAAACCAAATCGGATCACGAGGACGCGATGGAGGATGGCGTGTAATCGGCGGCGACACTTCAGAAGCTTCCCATCTTTAGAAGTTTAAAAAAAGAAAAACTAATGAAAAAAAAAAACAAAAGAAAAGAAAAGAAAAAAAGTTTTTAAGTTTCTCTCTTTTCGGTTCAAGTATTCTTACCTGCTCGGTTTAAAACGCCGTGTTTTAAGCTGTACGTGCACGTGCCTGAAGCTTCCGGGAAGCTTGACGGACTCCTCAACGTGGACTCAAATATCAATCCGGAAGAGGAGGAGGAGGAAGAAGGAGGCATTGAAGGGGGAAGGGGGAGGCTTGGGTTTGTGAAATAAGCTGCATTATGCAAACCGAACAATGAATAAATGAATACATTTCAAAAAATGTACAGTACTAAGGCCTAAAAATATGTGTGGTGCTAACCTCCTCAAATAAAAACCCCTGTGTTCCATAGTATTTATAGCACAACTAGTGACTTGTACAAATTGCACTCCGCTTCTATAATCATGAACAAAAATAATAAAAAGTATTGCCTATGTATATATTTATACAGTGTTGGAAAAAGAGCAGTAGTATCTGCACTACTACAGTCCTTCAGTATTACCTTTGTTATCACCAACCTACCTACGGTGTCGTCTTTAGTTTTCATCTCCAGCCACACTGTTTTAGGCCTCTTGAATCAAATGAAGGAATTAAAATTCAAAGACTGTGTGAAGGAGCTTTCCCCCCCCCCCGTTTATTTTTTTGTTTGTTTCTTTATTATTTTTTTTAAAAGAGACCTTCATTTTAAGGGAAAATACAGTTTTACGGACAGATGTTGTTTTTTGGGGAGGGTCAAAAAAAAAAAATGAAGGACGAAGCCTTTGTAAGGTGTTTTTGATAAGAAAAAAGAAGCCTTATATGCAAACCTTTTAACCTGTGTGTTTTCTGCAAGTGCCACCCTCGTATTGTGTAAAAGGAAGGTTACTTTTTTTCACCAGCTTCAGTATTGATGAAATGGTTCACCGTTGTTCTTTGAAGCACCCGTGTCAGTATTATAGGCAGCAGTTCCTTAGTTTACATTATGTTGTGCAATGTTTTCTCACCTCTTTTCTTTGTCAGTATTACACCAAACCATTTTTTCTTCTTTTTTTTTTGAAAACAACAAATTGCATTTCATTTATTTGTAGGTTGAAAAGAAAACATTATTTATGTGGCCCATTTTATATTTCCTAATTTTATTTATTTCATACTGTTGTGTACAGTACTATAGTTCTTCAATATATAGATATATTTTAGTAAAAAGGAACATGGTGTCGATCATAGGGGCAAATTTTACGTAAAGAGAGCATTTATTGTGTTTTGAAACATTGTGAAATGCGAAGTTTAATCTTATTTTATTTTTATTTTTTTTTCCTTTATTTTCCAGCTACTGGAAAATTCCAAATTTGGGAACTTTTATACAATTGTGAAAACACTGTATTTTCGACTGAAAAATTCCACTTTCTTCATCTTTGTTTCTTTTTTTAAGCTAAAAAAAATGAAGAGGGACTGTTAAATACTATGTATGATATCATGACTGAAGAAGAATCTTTCCTGAAATGTCTTTGTAAAAGTATTATTGAATTCTTAATTTGTAATTTCTCTTGAAAATGACCCTGCTCGAATAAAAGTAGCCAAATTACAGAGTACCAAACCCTCGGGGCTTCGTGTTTGTTCACAAACGGTGAGGTGTGCTTGGCTTCGTCACAATGAACTCTTTCTTTTCAGATGGATTAAAGTCAACTGAGCCCAGCCCTCCTGCTGATTATCACTATTTTAAGATGAGAAAACAACATAAATGCCACGACCAAAGTTTTAAACAATAAAGCCAAAAATATTCTGTATTAGTTTCTTAGTAAATCACATTAAATGACTAAAACTTGGATTCCAGTCACTGGAATGTGTGAATGTGAATCAATCTGCCAATGAAAATAGTCTCATCCTGTTTTTACTGAATTTGCTGAAATGTGCTGTGTCCAGCTGTTCTGGAAGTGTTCTTTTACAGGTTAAAAAATGCTGTACATATAAAACAAATTATTAATTTAGACAAGAAAACACAAAGTGAAGCTTTTTAAAACCTCTAAAAAATATTAAAATCATATTTGGAAGCTTTTCTTTTGAAACAAATGACATTTTAACGCTTTAATTAAAGCATCTTGAGCAAATTGCTGTAAGCAGATAACATACTTATGTAGCTGTCAGCAGGTTTAAGAATCAAAATGATTTGCTTTGTTTCACTGAGTTACTCCCGCTGATTGGAGGACCAAATGTACACCAGAGCAAACCTACGACTACTACTTATTTAAAGGCTGGTTTAAGGCAAGAAAACACAAGGCGAAGACACATTTAAAGGTTTTTAAAGCATATTTGAAGCTTTTATTTTGACGCATGACAATTTTGATAAACTCCTTGTTGTTTCACTGAATTGATCCGACTAACTGAAGGATCTAACATGCACCGATCCAACTTATCCCTGATAATTCTAAATAAATACACCACCTCCGCTTAATAACTGATTAAAAGCTACTACAAGAAAACTCAAGACACATTTAAAGGATTTAAAACCCTTAAAGGTTTTATTTAAAGCTCGTTTTGAAGTATGAGATTGTATGATAATATTTAATAGTTCATAATAAACCCCCCTCTTCCTCCCGTTATAGTGAAGCAGCTGAGAAGCTACAGTGATGACAGTAATAAAAATGCTGCATGTATCATTCAATATCAACACTGATTATTGAAAAAGCACGAATAGTTTAAATAAAAACACATTTGGAAGTTTTTGTATTAAAGTATTAAAATATGGTGTTTATTGAGCCTTTAACTATATTCTTTATATTGCTTTCAGCTAGAATAGATGTGTGATTTAAAGGCATCTTTTGCTGTTTCTCCACATTTTTGAAGTAAAGGGTAGTTCTATATATTCTATATGTGATTTTCAATTAAAAACCAATATTAAAAAAAAACAAGCAAATGCAACTGCATTCCCAGATTACTTTAAAGGCTTCACAAAACTGTCAAAATCAGTGAAATAACACTAGATAAAAAGAGCAGAAGCTTTTAAATGTAAAGAAACTTTTTTGTGATTTTTATTTTGAAGTATGACAACATAACATTAAAGCACCTTCAGCTGATCTGAGTTGCTGAAAGTACATTTAGGGAAGAAAGTATCATCTTTAGGTTAGGTTCAACTATCTGAGATCCTGGGACCTGCGATTTTTATGGTTTTGTGAGGATTATTTCAAATATAAAATGTTAGGAGCTGATGACTAAAATTTTCTGCTGCTTTTGTTCTACCAGCATTAAACAATAAATGTCATTCAGATTTAAAAGTGTCACATTGGACATGAAACATGTGACCTCGATTTTTTATAAAGTTTCACAGTGAAACATCTCTAAAAATTGAACATTTTTATAACAGCTAGTGAAAAAAAAAGGAACTTTCTGCCTTTTAATTGTTTATCTATCAATTGTTTACTTCAGTGTAGTCTGAATGGACATGAAGGAAGTGTTTATAAGAAGATAAAAGTTGTAAAACCTTAGAAAATAGAGTAAAAATTTAAAATTTATCCCATTTTCCAAAGCCTTTGCTGGGCTGACTCTGGCCCCCAGGCCTTATTTTTGACACCTGGGGTTTAAACCCTATCAAACTGATAATATCCAACAGAAAGACCAAAAAACTACTAATAATGAAATTCACTGCCTACAGAATAACACATGTATTAATCTGCTACTGAAAATAGTACTTATAAATAGTCCAAATGCACTACTTCATTTTGATTAAGTGTAAACTACAGTGATCAGCTGTTTTGGTAAATGACTAAACTTTTTCTTTGATGAAACTGTGTGTTTTTACCTGACTTATTCAATTAATATTTATTTGTCTGCACAAGACAGCATTTATTTTTAATGGAGACAATGGACGGGGTTAATCAGAAGCTCTTTTAAAGCTTCTTGAATGTGTGTGAGTATATAAAAGTTGTGAAATTACATAATCTTCTATTAATTATACGTTCTTGATTGTCAAAACTTGAGCAATCCTGCAATCTGCTTGAACAATTAAAGTACAAGTTTGTGAAATTGTGTGTCCAAATCAGAGCTGCCAACAAATTTTAACTGTCTTAATGTGGTTCGTTAGCCGAGGGTTCATTGCAGGGTGGTCTTCCTTGTCACCTAATAAGTGAAAGATCCTGGTTTGATCCAGGAAGAGAGATGCAAATCCCTTTGGGACTGCGTCTGGAATGATATCTCGTGTTAAAAAAATTTACATTTAAAAACCTGCCAAATCAAATGTGTGGAGCTACCATTTTCCAACTAGGTTATTTCGTGTCTAGCATAAGAAATGGCTTTACCTTTTCAGGCACATTACAAAGATCTGTAAACAAGGATTGACTCAATTTCTCCTTTCAAAATAAAGCTACCAATTTCAAATTAAAGCATTTGCAAGTATCTATTCAACATTATAATTAAATATAACAAAAACAAACACTGCAATTATGGTTCAAGGATGCCAAATGTAAGCATTTGTTTCTTTTCTATCATGACATTAAAGATTTCTTGGGTTTGGACTTGTGGCGAGACTGAAGAAGACATCTGAAGGTTTCATGTTGAACCCGTGACCTGCATTTTTTCACCGTTTTCTGACATTTTTTTTCTCCCCTAACCAAAAATCAGCTCCTCATTTCCTGAATCTCTTTTTTTGAAACTTCCCTCTGCCCTGACAGGTGGACTCCATCGGAGGAGTCCTCTCCAGTGGAGAAGACGCTCGCTTCTATCATCCACTCACGCGGCGTTATGCAGATTAAAAGCAACATCAAAAGGCAGAGATAAAAGCGCCAAAGGTTGAGCGATGCCAAACATCAGAACGCGCTTTGCATATCTCGATTTTCCTATCGATCGGCACGCCATCGGATCATGCGCGGACCTTCTCGCAGATAAAAGAGGGGGTCTTAAATGATTAGCTGATGAATTTGATAATGTGCCGTGAACCGCCTGGACAATTACGCATGCGGAAAAATGAGCGGGTGAGGAGGGAATCCTCTGGAGTATATCACTATCATTAAGGGAGAAATTTTCAACCTTCCTCTACTTCTGCATTTTACATCTATTAGACTTGCATACAAGACTGCGTTCGCCACTCTCTAACTTTACAAGCCACTAATGGGGAAGGTCAAAGGTCGAGATGGGAGTGATGAAACATTCCTGCAACCCTAAAGTAAAGGAGGCAGAGAGTGAATTGGAAACAGAGGAAAGAAATGACAGGATTTCAACTTATTAGATGGTGTAGAGGAAAATAAAACAGGGAAAAGGTGCAAAAGGCAGAAGATGAGTTTTCCACTTCTGTTTACATTAGAATCTGCTGATTTCTGAAGTGTGTCTGCCATCCAGCTCCTGCGCGTTTCTTCCTTCTGTATGAATTCCCGCTGTCACTCTTAAATATTGACTGACACTGATGTTGATCCAGTCTACTCTTACATTTACTGATCAATACTGTCTCATACTATTAGCCCTGGGCCCAGAGGAGGACAGCTTTTAATTGCAATCAAGCTGCATGATGGTGCCCTGAATTGATTTTTTTTCTGTCTGTGTGTTTCTGTATGTTTGTGTGTGTGTGTTTTCTATAAATATGTTTTGACAGAAAATTGAAATTTGCTCCTTTAAAATTTTTAAGCTGCACATCACACAGAAAAAAATACATAAAACAAATAAATCAAAAATAAGAGAGGAAAATAATTCCAGTAGCTGCAGTCCCTCTAGCAGCCACTAGAGGCTGGCTCCTACAGTGAGTCTCTCCACATAGACTCCCATGTTAAAAGGTCCAACTTTACAGCAGAAATAAACACAATTATATAGGGTTATGAAAACAGTTTTAATCTCTATACCTGAAGCCCAAATTTGTGAAAACTGCACAGGTTTTGAGTTTTTTAATAACTTACCCATTTCAATTGTTTCAGGACTTAAAATTATGCAGTAGTAGGGGTGTGACCGTGGATGCCAACCACAGACAGTAAGAAGTAGAAGGTGGGAATGAAGATGACTGGACTACAGCAGTGAGTTTGATACCATGAGATGTAAAGAGTAGACAACAGCTAGAAAAGCAGGCAGCCCAGTGAGATCTTCCTTATTGTACCTGCTTGGTTCTTTGCTAATATTTCAGTCATGTGTAGACACAACACTGGTTCATCAGCCTTTCTTATGCTTGAATTTTAGGTCAGTGTAAAATAGCTTAACAAACAAACAAAAACAAAACCATCCACACGAGGATGGTCAGGACTGGACTGAAAATGAGTAAAAAAGCAGAGAAAAACATTGAAAGACCTTCAGAGTTACGAATTATGAAGAGAGCCTAAAAATCCCAAAATAAGTCACTGAAGATGGCCTATTGTTATCAAGGCAAATTTGAAGTCTGCTGCTTTAAATGCAGTTTTATCACCAACAAATATTCATTTTCACATCTTTCAGACTGATCTGTGAAAACCTTGAGCCTGATCGCATGTCTCTCTCTCTGGTGTTAAGAAGCTGAAAAAGCAGACCTGTCTGGCCGCTCTTCTCGGGCATCGGGGCAGCGATTTTGATCTGTTCTCATGTAAAACGGTGGTGGGAGCACTACCCGGCTCATAGAACATTTAAAAGGGAGGAAAAACAACAACACAAGCGTGTAGTAGTAATTCATACGAGTGTCATGCAGCCATATGCCTCGGCCAGATTGGTGGTGTATTTTGGACAGCTGAGCTCTGATGATTCAGTGCTGGGCCTTGTATAGACCAAAGCTAAGTGTACATTTTGCCTCGGGCTACTCTGCTGCCTCCACAGATACACTTAGTAGTAAAATCGACTCGTTTTGCATTTAAAAAATGCTCGTCCGTCTTGTATTATTCATCGTCTTCACTCCTTTACCTGCATTTCTCATCCTCAGAGAGACACAAAGGTCATTTGTCAAATACCGTAGGTGATTGTCAATCAACTCTATTTATACACCAGCTTATAAATACAAAACCGGCGCATACATGTGCTTTAAGAAGCCGAGGGGTTACATTATGGAAAAAGGGAGCCAGAGCATGAAACATCAACAGCGAAATGAAGTCGTAAGGGAAAAAAAGATCACGCTTTAATGCACAAAATATGACTGATAGAGCATGACAGAACACGTCGGAGGCCAGTGAATGAAAATAGGTTTGAGGTTTGGTTGCAACTGAGGATTTGAGGGGCATTTTTTCCATTTTGAAGTCAGTCTGGGCTCCACTGGAGAACAGATTAGTCCCTGAAATATTCAGAGTATATGACTCAGTGCTAGCTTTGCATTTGATGAGGAGAAGAGGAGGCTGTACAAGACCAGCCAATCCAATAAGTGAAGCAAAGGATACTGAGAGGTTTAGCATCCATGTAAACAGGTTCAACTTCCTTTCTTGTAGTTTTTCCACCCTCAGTGGAACAATCTAGAACTGTGTAAGTTACATGTGATCTCCTCCTCTTGTCTTTTTTAATGCTGATCCTAGACCTGTTCTTGGAGCCGGTGGTGTGTCCAGAACAGTTTTAAGTCATTTTATTTATCCAGACTTAAGAAGAGTAGAAATGCACCTGAAATTCAAGTAAAGAAGAACTAGTATGAAAATGTGGCTGTGTAGTCCCCAAAGCTCCAAATTAGGTGCATCCATGTCAGATTAGCTCGTTTAAGTTTGAGCAAACTGTGAGCAAACTTTCAGAACACACGCACTAAAAAAATAGCTTTTTATTTTCTGTGGAGCATTGCTGAGGTGTAAAAGTTCAAATCTGGCGAGGCACAGAACATTAAAGAGTCTGAATCATGTTTTATTGGGGTTAAAATCAAGTGAGCCTGACAAGTAAAGAAACAGAGATCGGACGTAATCGGCATGAGGCTGATGACAACTTCCTGTGTAAAGGACATACATCATTAGACGGTGAGTGCGAGGATCCGTGTGGCTGTCTGGGTGCTTGCCTGTTTTTGTGACCACATGGACAGTTGGCGAACTTCAAAGAAGTACAACAATAATGACTACTCGGCCATCGGATCTCCAGCTATCAATGTCCACAGTGGAGAGTAACCACATCACCCTGAGCACTCCAGATCTCAGACACTAACCAGTGTCAGGTCTGGTTTATACCTGGATGGGAGAGTTTCAGGGAACAACAGGTGCTGTAAAGTAGAGGGTAGCTGTGTCTTTGGAGGTGGAGTGAGGTGATCTATTTACCAGATGGTTAGTTGTTTGATCCCGAGCTCTTTTAAATGGCATCCTAACTTTTTTGGAATTGGAGTTGTATTTGTCTCTGAATGGAAAAAGTTAGAAACAACTGAACTCAGAGGTGTTTTGAGGTGCATTGAACACTGTTTTTATCTGAAACTTTCCTGGCCAAGGAAGGGGGAGGTCTTGCATTCATGCGCAGCTTTCATTAAGTATCCAGTGAATGCAGATGCATGTTATAGCAGGTGTAAAGGTGGTGTTCCTGACAACCCAGCAAGCACGTTTCATATTTAACCATCGATGCCATGAAAAAGGTTTGAATGAAGGGAAAAAAAGAGGAGACTCTCACACTTTTGACCTCATTAAATTATTTACATATCCCCATATGCCACCCGGACCATTCGCAGGGCACATGAAGGACGGGCCTGGGCAAAGACGGGAGAGAGAAAACACTCCTCGGACCTGGCACTCGGCGAGAGAAAGTTCAATGACACGCAGGGAGGAAAAGCGCAAGTGACCAGCAGGGATTAGCCAATCAGAGCTTCAGAAGAGCAGCCAGCTGTTCATTCTGGCTGGAGTGAAAAGAGCTGTGGAGCAGGTGGTGCAGTCCGGTGCCAGCGGTGCTACAGAGGAGGGGAAAAAAGGAGGTGAAGAAGAAGAAGAGGACGATAAAAGAAACCCATCCTTGCCTAATGCAGAGCTGTTAATGCATTACTTTTGGACTTGGTGTCTTCTTTTTTTTTGGCTGCCTGGTGCTTCCTTTGCCTGCGATTATTATGCATAAATATTCCAGGGACATAAGAATATCTCAGCTATTTATGGGCCATTTTGGGAAATGGGTCCAAAATGCTTCACAAAGCATAAACGAAAAAGCAATTAAGTAAAAGACAGCAAAGGTAAAAGTGAGTCAGGAGTCATGCATAGTCTACAAATGTAAAATAAAAAGGTCATTACATAAAGCTGATAAAACTGAAACGAGTTTACATTTGATTAAAGAAATTACCAGATTTGAATAAATGGAAACTAATGAGTTAACTAAAAGTAAAAGGAATGCTAAAATATAATCATAAATGTTTCAAATTCTACCATCTGTCACAACTTGGGCGAATTACACACAGTAATTCGGCATGCCCGTGTGGCGTGCTGGCTAGACCCAAACGCGGCGAAGGCTAGCGGTGGGTTGGAACAGACACGCAGTTATTCTAGTAACGATCAGTGCACGAAGCGTGGCTTCGGAACTGGCGTTACAGACGGAGAGCGAGCGGAGCCGGGATGAGAAAAAGAATCGAAGGGAAAAACACTCACAGTTGCTGAATCAGGCGGAGACTGATGTCGGCAAAGTTTTGGAGCTCCTGACATGAAGAGAACGATGTCTGAGCGGCGAACAGGTGGGTGGCGTCTCTTTTAAACCCGGCCCCGTGATCAGCTGATCACCAGCTGACAGGCCTCCCCCCCCCGAAGACCGGCACCCGACGGTCCAGGACGGCGGCGACGGAAATCCGAGATGAGGGAAGGATCCAAGACGAAGTGGGACGGCACCCAGGAGCGCTCCTCAGGACCGTAGCCAGCCCAGTCCACCAGATACTGGACCCCTCAACCCCGGGGACGGAAGTCCAAGATCAGCCGGACAGTGTAGACAAGACCCCCATCGACGAACCTGGGCGGAGGCGGGGCCGGGGAGGGGGGTGCCAGCGGGGAAGTAACGCGCCATTTAAGCTGCGAGACGTGGAAAACCGGATGGACCTTCATGGTGGGTGGAAGCCGGAGACGATAAGTCACGGGGTTGAGCCGGGCAGCGATCTCGTACGGGCCAACAAACCTGGGAGTGAGCTTCTTGGACTCGGTGCGGAGCCGCAGGTGCCTTGTGGAGAGCCAGACGCGATCCCCCGGCTGGAATGGATGACCCGGGCGGTGGCGGCGACGATGCTGCTTGGTGTACAGAGCGTTGGCTCGGGAAATGGCAACCTGCGCCTTGATCCAGGCCAGACGACAGCGGCAGACCATCCGTTCAGCAGCAGGCACGTCGACCTCTGCCTCCTGATGGCTGAAGATAGGAGGATGAAAACCATGACAAACTTCAAAGGGCGAGAGACCGGTGGCAGAAGAGACGTGAAGGTTATGAGACAGCTCAGCCCACAACAGGTAACGAGGCCAAAGCGACGGTTGGGCGGAGACGAAGCACCTCAAGAAGTGCCCCAGCTGTTGATTGGTCCGTTCAACCTGCCCATTGGTCTGAGGGTGATAGCCGGACGAGAGGCTGGGAGACGCTCCAATCAGGCGGCAAAAGGCTTTCCAGAACCTGGCGGTGAACTGAGGCCCCCTGTCGGAGACTATGTCCTTGGGGAACCGTGAAGCCGGACGACATGGTTCAAGAGGAGCTTGGCCATCTGTTTGGCGGAAGGGAGACCGGCCAGGGCGACCAGGTGCACCGCCTTTGAAAACCGGTCTACAAAGGTGAGGATGGTGTCAAGACCGTCCACGGAAGGGAGGGCGGTAACAAAGTCAAGGCCGACATGGGACCAGGGACGTCCTGGCACAGGGAGAGGGCGAAGGTCGCCAGCGGGAGGCTGAGTGGAGGACTTGGCCCGAGCACAGGTGTCACAGGCGGAAACGAATTCACGGACGTCCCGAGTCATGGAGGGCCACAACGGAGGAGTTGGAGGGTCCTGTCAGGCCCCGGGTGACCAGAGAGTGGGGAGGAGTGAGCCCAGAGCAAGGCCTCCTGACGGCACCGGGATGGTACATAGAGCCTCCCAGCAGGGGTGTCAGGCGGAGGTGGTTCGGCGTTCAGGGCATCCCGGATAGAGTCCTCCAAGGGCCACCGAAGGGGGGCAGCGAAGCAATGAGAAGGTAGGATAGGTCCAGGGTCTGACGTGAGGCCATCCTGGGCGAACTGTCTGGAGAGAGCGTCCGCCTTAGCGTTTTTGGAACCAGGGCGGTAGGCGAGGTGGAAATTGTAAGGCTCAAAGAATAAGGCCCAACGGGCCTGCCTTGGGTTGAGCTGCTTGGCAGAACGAATATGGATCAGGTTCTGATGATCAGTCCAGATCAGAAAAGGGTCTTTCGCTCCCAGGAGCCAATTCCGCCACTCTTCTAAGGCCCACTTGATGGCCAGGAGTTCTCGGTCTCCGACACCATACCGTTGCTGCGTGGGAGAAAATTTCCTTGAGAAATTGCAGCATGGGTGAAGTTTTCCATCCGGGCCGTGTTGAGAAAGGACGGCGCCAGCGCCAACATCGGAGGCATCCACCTCCACCACAAAATCTCTGGCAGGATCAGGGTGGAGCAGGACGGGGGCCGTAGTGAACCGGTGGATAAAGTCTTGGAATGCCTGTTTTGCACCTGGGGAGAGGCAGAAGGGCTTAGGCAGGTTAGCTGGTTTGGTGAGGGATGTCAGTGGGGCGACAACGGTGCTGAAGTTACGGATAAAGCGCCGAAAGAAATTGGCAAAGCCCAGGAAGCTCTGTAGCTGCTTAAGGCTGGAGGGCTGAGGCCACTGGGTCACGGCTTGGACCTTTTGCGGGTCCATGGTCAGGCCATCGGAGGAGATGGTGAAACCTAGGAAGGTGGTGGACCGCTGATGGAAAGCACACTTCTCCAGTTTGCAGAACAGCTGGTACTCAAGCAGCCTGCTCAGCACGGCCCTCACATGGCGAATATGGTCCACTTCGGTGCGGGAGTAGATCAAGATGTCGTCTAGATAAGCAAACACCCACCGGCCTAGATTATCCCGCAAGACATCGTTGATCAGATGTTGGAAGACAGCAGGGCTGTTGCAGAGGCCGAAGGGCATCACCAGGTACTCCCAGTGCCCGTTAGGGGTGATGAAGGCCGTCTTCCATTCGTCCCCTTCCCTAATGCGCACCAATTTGTAGGCGCTGCGTAGGTCTAGTTTGGTGAAGATGCAGGCCTGGGAGAGGGAATCGAGCGCGGTGGATAGCAGAGGAAGAGGATGGCGGTTCTTGACAGTGACTTTATTCAAGCCCC
Source organism: Rhamphochromis sp. 'chilingali' (assembly GCF_963969265.1). NCBI lineage: Eukaryota > Metazoa > Chordata > Actinopteri > Cichliformes > Cichlidae > Rhamphochromis > Rhamphochromis sp. 'chilingali'. The sequence goes on from NC_137931.1 coordinate 20,492,646, forward strand.
GATAATCTATACAGGGGCGGAGCCCGCCATCTTTCTTCTTGACAAAGAAGAATCCAGCAGCAGCAGGAGAGGTAGAAGGGCGAATAAAGCCCTGTTGGAGAGCCTCAGCAACGTACTCCTCCATGGCCTTATTCTCTGCGGGTGACAGAGAGAACAGGCGACCACGAGGAGGGACCGCTCCCGGGAGGAGCTCGATGGCCATGTCGTAGGAGCGATGAGGAGGTAGAGTAGATGAGGCTCGCCTCTTACTGAAGACCTCAGATAGGTCGTGGTAAGCCGGAGGGATCTTATCCAGATCAATGGGCTCCGGGGGTGAGGCCTCTTCTGACTTTGAGGTCTTTTGGGTCCGAGAGAGAAGGCAGCGGCGTGGACACTGGGGACCCCAATCCAGGATCTGGCAGGAAGACCAGGAGATGTGGGGGTCATGTTGACGGAACCAGGGGTATCCAAGGATGAGAGGAGAGGAAGTGGCCGAGACTACTAGAAACCGGACCTCCTCCTGATGATCCCCAATAGACATGCGAACCGGCTGGGTCTGGAACTGGATCGGGTAGGGTTGGAGGGGTCGCCCATCTACTGAGGTCACCGGGAGAAATTGATCAACAGAAGTTAACGGAATGCGAAGTCGAGAGGCTAGTTTTTGGTCCATGAAGTTCTCAGCGGCTCCGGTGTCCAGGAGGGCTTTAGATGAGAACTGTTGGTGTTTCAGGTGAAATATTACTGGTAACAGAAAACGAGAGGGGTCAGAGGAGTGGGAAGGGCCAGGTGGGACTCCCCCGCAGTCTACCTGGCGTCGTCGTTTCCCGGACGTAGCGGGCACTGGGGACGACGGTGTCGAGCTGATCCACAGTAGGCGCAGAGACCCTCACGCCAGCGTCTCTCTCTCTCCTCTTTGGAGAGTCTACCCAGCTGCATGGGCTCCTCGCTGGATGTACTGCTTGGGTTAGCAGTGGCTCCTTCAGAGGGGGGAGGAGGCTGCGAAGACGTGGCCCTCTGAGGCTGGAAGGGTTTGAAGGCCCGAGGGGTGTGGCGAGGCCGCGACATCACTCGTTGGTCGATCTTCAGGGCGAGGTCCACGGCCTCATCCAGAGTTTTTGGGGTCTCACGGCCGGTCATCTCATCTCGGATGTAATCAGCCAGTCCCTCCAGAAAAATGGAGAAGCGCCTCCCCACTTTAGCTTAGCAGCCAGGGTATGGAATTGGGAGGCAAAGTGACAGACGGGTCGACTGCCCTGGCGTAAATGAAGCAGCTGTGACTCCACTTCCACTTCACTGCTCGGGGGAACAAACGTCTTTTTTAATTCCTCCACAAACAGGGCATAGTCATTGCAAGCTGCAGATTTATTGTTGTAGAGAGCCGCGGCCCATTCATGTCTAAAGTGGCGAGCAAACCATCAGGCCGGCCATCAACTCCGTTCCACTTATCTGATAGTCCGATCCGGGGCTCCGCGCTCACTGGCGCTGGCTGACGTTGCAGCGAGGTGACGGAAGTGGAAAGTTGGAGGACAGTTTCGGTGAGAGACTCCATTTTTGTGCTCATCCGATTCACCACACCGCAAAGATATAGTACTTCAGCTTTCAGCCGTTCGAATTCCGCTGGGTCTATATGTGGCTCAGACATCCTGTCACGATCGGGCGAATTACACACAGTAATTCGGCGTGCCCGTGTGGCGTGCTGGCTAGACCCAAACGCGGCGAAGGCTAGCGGTGGGTTGGAACAGACACACAGTTATTCTAGTAACGATCAGTGCACGAAGCGTGGCTTCGGAACTGGCATTACAGACGGAGAGCGAGCGGAGCCGGGATGAGAAAAAGAATCGAAGGGAAAAACACTCACAGTTGCTGAATCAGGCGGAGACTGATGTCGGCAAAGTTTTGGAGCTCCTGACATGAAGAGAACAATGTCTGAGCGGCGAACAGGTGGGTGGCGTCTCTTTTAAACCCGGCCCCGTGATCAGCTGATCACCAGCTGACACCATCTGAATATTGAATATATTGTCCAGTTTTGGTGAGCCCGTGGGAATTAAAGCCTCAGTTTCCTGTTCTTAGCTGACAAGTTTGGTATCCATGTCTAAGTCTTCTGCTGCCACTATAGCCCATCTGCTTCAAAGCTGGACAAGTTTGTGCATTCAGAGATGCTCTGTGAGAAAATCCCAGCAGATCAGCAGCTTCTGAAACACCCAGACAAACAACCAGGCCACATTTAAAGTCATTAAAATCACCTTTTTTCCCAATTCTGATGCTCGGTTTGAACTTCAGCAGGTCGTCTTGAGCATGTCTACATGCCTAATGCACCAATCACATGGCTGGTTAGATAATTACATCAACCAGCAGTTCAGCAAGTGAACCAAACAAAGTCACAGGTGAGTGTAGATACGCAGTTGAAATTCTTGGCTAACTGATTAAACCCAGCTAAAATAACAACATTATTGCTGGAAAGTATAATGTGAAACTTTTATAGGTATATGTTAAAATGTTTCACTAAAACTACAGTAAAAGTAATAAACCCAGAACTATCTGAATAGAAAAATAAAATGATTGTAAGTAATAAAATATTTAAACGTAGTAAAAACCATGTTTAAATTGTTGAAACTGTTATTAACCAGCAGTATAAATTAACAAAAAAAAACCCCCAAATGTTAGCTAAGCAGACCGGACAAATGGTTAACTAAAATCATTACTAAAATATATTAAAAAAAAAACACTTTAAACTTTAAATATTTAGCTAAAAGCATGCCTAAATAGTAGAAAAACCACTAATGGTTTAAACGTATTGTTAAATACATTAGCTGACAGTGTAGCTTAACATAATAATAGTAAATACTGAGTTGAGTATAATCAGCAAGAGTAAATGGTAAGCTGAACATGATCCAGATCCTTTTAAAAATTAATTTAAATGAGCAGATTTGAGTCGGGGGTTCCCGCTGACAGGGTTAAAAAAAGTTGTGAACTGCTGTTTTAATTTTATCTTTAAAGACTGATGCTCCTGTAGTGATTAACATCTCCAAGTCACTGTTCTTGATCTTGTTGTTGATCAAACATTAATTTAAAAAAATGTGTTCCTGCGGTGTAAGGGGCAAAGACATCTTCAAATACTCATTTTTAAAGTGTTGATGTCCCACGTTTCCCAGAATGCTTAGTGACTAGGTAGCTTCAGTCTTTACTATACAGTGTGGACCATCACAAGCGCTACACATAAATCCTTTAGACATATATGTGTCTGTTTAGGATGTGCTGGAGTTATTTTCTGCAGAACTGCATGCGAGCTGGAGGTGACCGTGTGAGCATGAGGGGAATAGAGTGCTATCGCTGCCTCGTCCAGTGAATACAGCAGCTGCAGAGCGTCCACAAAGACAACAATGCTCTCACCATCAGAGGGGGTTCGGTGCACTGCGGTGATGTTGGACAGCTCTGCAAGGACCCCCCGCGTGGAATTTTATTAATTTGCATTTATCGTTTTATCCTCTCACTCCCACCGAAACACCATGTTTGGCACAGCGGAGTCATGGTATGGCAGCGCTCCTGCCGAGATCTGGAATAGCTTCTCTGCTGCTGGTGCTCCTGTAAAATTCTTCTCCGATGGAGTTTATTGGAAACCAAGATTTTTTTTTTTATTTTGAGGCAGTTTTGGATATAAAACTGAGGAAATTTCAGTGAAAAGTGAAAAAAGGTCTGCCACCACAAAAACTAGTGAGTTGCTTTAGGGTCACTGATACATCTCATATTGAACATGTGGCAAAAACTATAGGAGTACAAGGAAAACCCATTTGAGCCAGATCTGGGCTTATTTTGGCACTTGCGGCTGAAGTACGGGCCTAATACTCGTGAGCTGGCATTGATTTGGATTCTGGCAAGTGTTGTGTGGGCCAGATGTTGCCCCAATGTTGCAATACATGCGACATCTGGGCAATATAAGGTGCACCTGTGGATGGTTTGTGGCAGCCAGACTTAAGGTCAGATGTGGCCCATGGAACATTGGTAATGTGGGTCACATTTGGGAAGAACTTTAATTACCGTCTAGGAAATGGAGCAAGTAGAAGCTGTACGAGTTAAGGTACAGTTAGAATAAGGGTTAAAATAAAGCTAGTAGTAATGCAACTGCTTTTGTAGAGAAAGTGTTTTAAGTTGCTATTATTACAGTCCTATTAGTCAGATATTCAGTACACTAAATACCATAAAAGGTTTGGGCATTGTGGTGGCAGTTACATTGTCTAGAGCTCCTAAGCAGTGACAGTGACAAATGTTTATGTGTGTTACTTTTTTTTTTTTTTGCCTGTCCCGTTTGGCTCTTTTGCCATCAGAATTATTGTCTAAAGGCGAAGAAAGATGCCCAACGGATTTACTTTACCAAATGGACCATCCCAGCCTTGCCGTATTGGTCTATTTGATTCACCTTTTATTGTTTATTTTATTTTATTTTCACTTGCTAAATACAGGACAGATTTGGCTGGGGAAAAGAAAGGGGAGAAAGAAAGAGGGAAAGAAAAACAGCGGGGAAGAGGGATGGGGATAAAGGGAAAAAAACCAACAAAATAAGCAGACAAAAATACATCTATCGATCATCTGGATCACCTGTTGAGAAAGAAAAAAGAGAAAACAAGCAGAAGAAAAAAAAAGAGCAACATAAAAAACAACATCACGATGATCTATGGGAATATAACAGTAAATACTAAATATTAAACATTATTGTGCAGCACATAAGATCAACAGCGCACAGTGTGCTTTGAGGTAGGAGCCAAAAAGGGTGTAGTTTGTGTGTGTGAGCACACGTGTGTACACCTGTGAGCATGAGCGCGCTTGTATTTAAAAGGTTCCTTCATGTAATGATCGGTAGAGGGTGTGGGGAGCCACAGCCCCGTCCATGAAGCAGGTATGGAGGAGATCACTTGCGTGGTTTGAACTCGGTGGTCTTTTCCACAATAATTTGCTTCTTTTTTTTTTTTTTTGCCTGTCCCATTTGGTTCTTTAGCCATCAGAATTGTTGTCTGAAGACCAACAAGGATACCCAATGGATTTACTTTGCCAAATGGATCTTCGTGGCATTGCCGTATTGGTCCATTTGGTCGATCTTTGTTTTTATTATTTATTATATTTTATTTTCAGATGTTACAGATGGGACAGACATGAGTGAGGGATAGGAAAGGGAGAAAGAAAGAGGAAGGAAAGGAAAAACAGAAGGGGAGAGGGACAGTGAGAAAGGGGGGGAGAAAAAAAATAAGAATCTCCTGGATCACCTGTTGAGAGAAGAATAGAAAACAAGCAAAAAAACAAAAAAAAAAACAAAGCAACATACTAAACACAACACCATCGCATTAATCTAGCTAAGTGTAAACAGCAGTAAATACTAAATATTCAATGTTGTTGTGCTGTACGCAGGACAGATGTGCTTCGAAGTAGTAGCCAAGAAAGGTGTAATTTAAGTCTACGAGCAGTGAACACCCGTGTGCATACCTGTGTGGATCAGCGTGCTTGTATTCCAAAGGTTTCTCCATGTAACGATCTGCTAGGGAGTGTGGGGGGGGGCACAGCCCCGTCCTCCAGGGTATGAAGCAGGTATGGAGGAGATCAAAACTCCAGACATCCAGAGGCCCCCAGAACACAAGAGACCATAGAAGACCAACAGAGGGGCAGCCGCGCCACTGTCCCAGCAAGAGCTGAGGAGAGTCCCAGATGAGGGCTCACTCAGCTGCCGCGGAGCAGAAGCCAGGGGGAGTTGCAGTGACGCGCCCGTGAGCTCCGCCGGCAGCCAGCTGTGCCTGAGTGACCGAGCCCCAGGCCGAGAGGCCGGGGGCACCCCACCTCCGAAGTGGCCCGAGCGAGCCCCAGGTTCCAGGCCCCGATAAGCGGCCGCCAAGGAGTGAGCCGGTGTGTACCTGGACGCCCACCCCCAGACACAAAGAACCACCAACGCACCGACACCTGAGGGAGTCCGCCACCGGCAGGGGAAGTGGTGGAGGGGTGGAGATAGGCCTCCAAACCTTGGAGGGCCTGAGGTGTCCCCAGAGAGGTGGTGTCTGATACCCAACCTGACATATAGACACAGACATACAGACACAAACATCCATTCCCCCCCTCATGCTCTCATATGCACTTACTCCACACTCAACCAACGTGGAGACAGACATAAAGAGACGCTGTACACACGATCACACTCCCCAAGCGTACTCTACAAACCGGGTCTAGGTACCCTTGCCCCTGGAGGGGGGAACTGCACCCAGACCCAGGTGGTGTTACCCTTTTCCCTGCGGTGGGGAGAGGCAGACCGCCCCGACTCCGTAGCAGCAGGGAGGCCCCAGACTCCAGACCGCAGTCGGACGGCCAACTCCTCCTAGCCCCCCCGCTCCAGCAGGCCGCAGAGAATGGGGGTGGGAGAAGACTCCAAACCTCCCTCCACCCGCTCATTGTAGTGTTGATGCATATGTGTTCTAAGGTGCAATTAAAACCCAGGAGGGCATGGAGCTACCTGCCAAGGAGCAGCAGGTAAGCGCATAGTCCCTCCTGATAGCCCTCAATGTCTAAGTGTATTTAAAATTGAGAGGTGCTTCTTTTGGTACCAGTAGGTGGGTGAAACACAGTACGTTTAGTTGTAAATAGTTTACTGTTGGTTGGTGGAATGCAGCTCATTTTGCAGTTGACACAGTAATGTTTGAACGTACATGCATGACCTATTATATTTCAGTTGAATAGTTGGTTATTTAACATATTTCATAATTAAACTCTGGCTCTTTTTCCTCTCTGAGGCTGCTTCTGGTTCCTGTTAAAAGGCAGTTTTTCCTACAGACTGTCACCAAGTGTTTGCTCAAAGGGGTTTTGGCTGATTGTTGGGCTTTTCTCTCTGTTATTGCAGGTCCTTTAACCTACAATAATAAAGCACCTTGCTTGTGATTTGGTGCTATGTAATAGTGCTGTGCAATACTGCAAATTTTAGCGTCAGTCCGATACCAAGTAAATACAGGACCAGTATCCTGGATGCCAATACTGATACCTGTAAAGGCAGCTTATATAGGGGACATACTGAACATACGTAGTATGGATCCTATAGTGCTACTAGTGATTCAGTACCGATACTAGCATTAATGTCGATAATATCGATAGTTGGATAGATCTGCCCACCCCAGCTATATAAATAACACTGAACTGAAAGAGAATTGTATTATATCCACCAGCACCTTGCAGTACCAATGGCCAATATTGAACCTGGGCCTCATCTGATCAGGTATTGAACTCTTTCTGACCCAGCCCTCTCTATTTATCTTGGGGCTGATATCTCATTGCTAGGTTACAAAATACCACTTTCAAAATGTGTATTTTTTATTTGTTGCTCTCTTGTATTGCATCTTATTGTTTACATGAAGGCTGGGAGTGAGTGATAGGCTGTAATCTACCAATCACATTTCTTTTTATTAAAAGAAAAGCAGCTGTTAGGGAATGGCACGAATTTGTAGGTTATGTCAGGAACAATGAGTCGAAGTGCAGCTCTGATTTGATTATTTTGTGCTTTTGGAATTCCTGAACTTTCATGAGCTCAGTGTATTTCCTCTGCTCAGATATTCCGGAATATCCGGGCCCTCCAATTGAACACACACACATACACGCACGGCCAGCAGTTATTGCAGGCTCGTCACATGAGAACAGCGATTTCCTCCAACACTCAAAGGAAACGATCTCTGTCGGCGTGTCCGTCGTCCATCCACCCTCCGCCTGCCCTCCCTCTGAGGGATAAGTGATTATGTGTTTTGCCAATGCGTTTGTGGAAATCTTTTGATATGCACAAACACAGATTCTAATGCGCCTGCAATAGCAGGCTTTTTGGCTGACGGCTGATTAGGATGCCGGCTCATGGCTGAATCTGTGGGGCCCCAGCTGGGCGCGGGGAACATCGCTCATTACACATTTTCTAGAAGGGGGAAGGCTAATTCACACGGCTGCGCAGCATGCCGGTGTAGGTGTAATCATATCATTCTAAATCACCGGTCAGTTACGCACCGGCAAAGCCTCGGCTCGTGCCAGAGGGCCGGCTGGAGCCTGATTAAAGCTCGGCCAAAGACAAAGTGACACGTCCTTAACCTCATCAGAGGAGACGTTAAGCAAACCATCACTTACCCGTCAAGGTGCGAGGCTCACCCGCCGAGACCCTCAGCCCTGAATGAATTTTCATCCTCTTCCTTTCCTTTTTTTTGTAAATTAGAGCTTTCTTCACAGGGTGCTCCATGCATTTTTTATGAAGGCATCATGGCCGATGGTGGATGGCTGCCTGCTTGGGCGTTCCCATCACTAATACGCCACTGTCCTCTTGATTTAATTAGACGTTGGCCCCCACTATTTTTGACAAGGAAATATCTGCTCTAATTAAGCAGTATACTTCACCAGAGAAAGCCCAGACAGTGCAATTCAACGCTGGGTTAATGTGGTCATAAAAAATCCATGATATCTTACCCTTTGCCCTCCTTTTTTAGGGGGCATTTCCACCCCAAATTCTCAAGCTTCAAACGCCCTTTTTCTTTGTGTATTTTTTTATTTTTCTTTTGCCTTGCGAACAGTCCAATTACTTTTTTTTAGCTTGGTTTATGATTATTCATGCTAGAGAGACTCCCAGCCATTAATGGACTTAGCACTGTTTTGCACTCTCTCGCTGGAAATAGATAATTACTCCATTGAGGAGACAAACCTTTTGCAGTCCAACCTTCCTGGTGAAAAGGAATGAATGTGGCGTTACATGTATGTAATTTCTTAAAGGAAGCATTCTCTCTGTAGCCTGCAGGGATTAGGCCTAATGACAGAAGTTAATTATATTAAGAGTAATTTTCAAAAACAGTTCATGAACTGCAAATTATACTTAAAATTGCTCCTTAATGCTCTTAACTGTAATTAAATTGCCTAATATCTTAAGAAAATGAACATGTGGGACAGGAGTAATGGGTGAAGACAACTTTTCGGAGTTCAGCGGTTAATGGTCTGTGGGTAAAATCAGTAATGTGATATTCAGATTGCGGTATTGTGGGAACGCGGGGGCAGTTGTGGCGCTTTTGTGTGGTCAGTATTTTGGTCAGTTGCACACATGAAAGGGGAACAATTTACTATGGAAGTGTTTCAACAGCTTTTGAGAGCACCAGGCAGAGAGAAGCGTTCACAGTGGAGGGGTCCGTCTCCATCTTTGCTTGTGCAAACGAGGGGAAAAGTCCGCACTGCTCTGGTTTTTGAAAAAAGATAATAAGTAAAGAAACTCTACAGCGAAGAAATGTGTTTATGATAGCTGTGTGCTTTTTATTCTTTCCTTAATAATTTAATGGCACTTTACAGGTTTCTTTATGCCTAAATGACTTAGTAATCAAGAGCATCACGGTTATGTGATATCATGATGTCTCTGACAACTATAATCTCATGTAGCTACTTATAACAGTACTACTACAATAATATGAATAATAATAATAACATTCTTGGACAATCATGACCAGAATACTCAGACAGTAAACTAAAACAGAAAATCGCAAAAACATACGTATGGGGTTCAAAACAGAACATGAATCATAAACACCAGTAAAAGACTAAAAAGATAATAAAAAAAATAGGCGATAAAGGATGAATCTACATGCATACAATACAAGCAAGTGTGAGTGATTTGAAGGCGGGGACTCAATCTGAGAGGCTTGATGGCAAAAGTGTGGCCACCAAACAGCCACGACTACCAGACCTGAAAATCAACATGTTAGCTAACACCTTCTGTGAACAGTGAACAGATTTACACTAAAGGCCTTTAAATTCATGCAAACATTTTGTGCATTAAAAAAACGTTTCAGACTCACCTATTCTTAACCCAGCCGTTCACACCGACCACGTATTTACGCAGGATGAGTTAGATGATTAGAATTTAGGGGTGCGGTTAGCTGTAGCCATTAGCTATCTGCTAGGCCTCACATCCACTGGAGGAGCATTTTAATGGTATTATCTGAGAGACAAAATGACTTGCTCTGCAGGGAATCATGATATCAAGATGGTGACAGCTATAAAGCCAAAGCGGAGCACTCAGTCTGTGGTAGAAATGTATATATTTTATGTCGTGAAATCACGTTAACCTTAGGCTTTAGGTCAAACTCTACAGGTCTATACATTTCTTTCTGTAGTTGGGCAGTAACTATGGAAAAGGATCCTTGGAAGTGTAGATTCTGATCCACCGAACCTTTCCCTGTGACAGCGTTTATCCATCATGACATGCTTGTAGTACATTCACAATTGCACGAGGAGATGAGTTGGCCGCACCATGCTGCAGTGAGTCTCACCGTCTGTGTTGCAGAGACACTTTTCCCAACGCCTCCGCTCGCTCGGCTACAACTCCTGTCCTCCGTGGAATTAGTTTTCTTTCTCTCCCGTCTTCAAGCTGGTGAAACACGTAAAGTGAAAAGTACTTGAGCTGTTGTATGTTTTAATCCCCCAAACGGTTGACGACGTGCATTTTTTAAGCATTTCTGAGCTCCTTCCAGGAGGAGGGAGGGTAAAAAAAAACCCAAAAAACGGGGAATTATGTGCATTTGTCTGCCTGTAATTAGGTGTATTTCTTCCCCAAGTTTTTATTTAATGATTGGCTTTTACAGTAAGGGCCAGTACATTTTTTGAAGTGTAATGATTCTCCACTCAGGCGACTTAAAAGGTGGAAAAAAGGAAAAAAGAGAAACCGCCGTCATTCTGCAGCTTTGAACAACCCTTAATCTGTACAAAATTTAGGTTTGCCTTGCCTTTTCCAGATCAAAGACTCACGAGAAAGTATTATTCAATCATAACTGGTATGTTAAACCAGCAAAATGCCATTGTTAAAGTACTTACAGGAGGTTTTTCACCTCAGAAAGAGAGGTTTGGAGGCTTTCCGAGTCATGCCATTTGTGCAACTGTGTATATTAAATCTACTTGGAATTTCATGTTGCTGGGACTGTCTGTTCTGCGTGGCTGAAGTGCATGTGTGTGTGTGTATTTGTGTGTGCATGGGGATCTTTTTCTCTCACACACACTTGCATGCAAAACTCTGCATACACAAAAACGCACACTCGGCGCGGTATCTTCCATCTCCGCCGTGAAGCCAGACCCCCCTCAGCTTTTCTCACTTGTAATCATGTCCAAATTTGCACAGGAAGGCAGGGGGAAGGGGAGAGCCATGTGAACTTGTGTGGGTGTTTTCTGGGGTTTTTTTTGGTTTTTTTGTTTTTTCTTACAAAACCCGCTTCTGATTACCGCCGATCTCAGACGCCCGAGATCCAAATCACCTTCTGAAGCCTTTCAAACTTTCAAACACGGAGCTCGAAAAACATTTTCCTCTCTGTCCTTTTTTCCAACTGAAAGTGAAGATTTGTTCGGGGAAAGAGGAAGGCTGTCTCTGCCAGATAACAAGTACATAAACTATAAATGTAAAGAATGCAGGGAGAAGTCCTCGCTGGTAGAAAGCCTTGAAGGTAATTGATAAAAACAAGTTGAACGGCTTGAAGGAAGAAGAGGTTGCAGAGAATATCCAGAAATATTTGAATGAATTCCTCCGGCAGCTGTTTATGCTGTTTTATCTGAATATATTTTGCTAATTTTCACCAGCGTATGAGGGTGTACCAGTCAAGTCTTTAACAGGTGAGCCCAAATTTAAGCACGTAATGGATTAATCGTGATCAATTTGTCCTTACAAAACAGAAAAAAAAACAAGCAATGACAAGAAACCTACATTAAAGTTTACAAATAAATTACAAGTAAATTCAAAATAATTTAAGCTTTTCCGGGGTATTTCTTCTTTGCTGATTGGCAGATCTGCCAGACTTGAACAATTTCTAGCATCTATTTTTGATTGAAACTCACTTAACTTTTTAAACATCCATGTCACCTCATGTTTGGACTTAGTTGCGTGTTACTTCAAAAAATAATGTAGTTACAAACAGAATTTTAAAATGAACCAACACAGTATTAACCCTTTAAAGCTGGTCGGAGCGGGCACGCTCTGTTTTACGTAACTATTTTTAAATCCCGGTAGCTCTGCAACCACGTAAGCTAGCGCAATAATTTTTTTTGCATATGAAATCGGAGGAGTTGTACTTACATCTTATGCCATCAGCTTGTCCTAGGTCACAGTTTCCTTCAACATAAAGCTTTGCAAAAACTGCATAAAAAGCACTTGCAGGAACAAAAACATAATATTCCAGAAACACGCTTTGCCGATCCGATCAGCTGTTCATAAGACTTCCTACGTTGGAATAGACGTCAGCGCGAACTTTTGCATGTCTGCCATTACCTGCCCGAAACCGGAAGTGACGTCATTTTCGCGGAAATGTAGTCTTTTTTACCATCAGGGCCTCAGGGCCTATACTGGTCTTTTTAAAAGTTATGTTTGACTTTATGACTTTCTGTGTTGTTTCTGGGATGCTTAGGACTAATATTGCACTGCTGGAAATAGTTTATTTTGATGCATTTGCTGCTTTTTTGCAAATTTACAGTATAATATTTATTTTCGTTTTTCCTGCAGTGTATAAAAATTGGTGTATTTCAAAAATAAAACTATGAAGACACTCAAAATAAATTTCCTGTGGTAGGAAACTATTTTGTGCAACTTTTTTGTATTTACAGTTTTGAGGGATAAGCCTCTTAAATTTCTCTAACTAGAAATATATGTTAAAAAAGCAAAAACGATTTTCAATTTTTTTGTAGTTTATTGCACTTTTTTGCAATTTATGTAATTACTATGCACTTAATGAATACATATTATTAAAATCTGGGCTATAATTGTTGTATTGATGTATAGCAACTTGAAATGCTCCCAAAAATGGCTCCACACCATGTAAAAATATAATATAAGCTCTGGCGGACTTGGTTCTATGGTAGGTCTTAAAGGGTTAAAGATTGTATCAATTGTGACTTAGTAGTGGCCAACCCTAATTTATTTACATTTTGCTGAGAAAATGGGAAATAGGTGCAGCGAATTATTGACACATTAACAAACATACCTGAATGTGCAGTATATAAGGATAGTATACGGTATATAAGAAAAACAGTTACATTTCTAACAAGCCAATCAGATGCTTTCCAGATGGTATTCCATAGTCAATCCAAATCTGATGATACTTTTCTGAATCTTCAACACCGCTCGATGAAACACCGCTCCAAACCATGACAGTGCCTCCACCATGTTTTACAGCTGGCTATAGACACTCAGGTGGATTCATTACTCCATCTGACCTGTAGCCACTGGTTTTCAGTCCAGTTCATGTGTAATTTGTCATGAGCCTTTTCCCCCCTGTTTCTGTATAGTGTACAATACAAAACAGAACATCATTCTAGAGATGGTGTTCGGGTTCAGGTTACTTGATTTGGACTGGGAGATCATTTCGGTTTGTAGTAGGTGAGTCATCAACAGTCATCAACATAAATACAACAAAGTTGTACGTAAAAAATAGCCAATGGTCCGTACCACATCACACATTCATCATCATTTCACTAAAACAGTGGTTTTTCTGTGGTATCCTGTGTCGGCGTGTCAGCAACTTCTGACACTATGTGTGCAGTGGGTTGCTGTTAATAACCATTACCACATTATTAAAACCAGATGTTTTTTGTGTAGTCTTCAGATAGAGCTGATAGCCAAGCTACCATCAGCGCTGATCTCTTGGTTCAGGCCCTGGTTGGTTGGATGTTGACATGTGGTTACCCTGCTCCCTCTCCCCTCGCATTTTCTCTCCTTTTTAATTTTCACAGTTCAATAAAAACAAAATGCCCAAATAACAATAGAGACGTTATATCTCTGATCTCAAGAGAGAGTGAGTCACCACTCACTGCAATATTTTAATTGTAATTGTAATATTAAAATTATTGCTGCAGACAATAAGATAGCTGCTGGATATTGTTTGGGACACGTCTCCACCAAATTATACACCATTGAAAACAAGAGTTTGCTGGAAGAAATGTTAGGTAGACTTCACTTAGTTTGTTCAGAGTGGATCTATCCTGTTTTTCTTTGTCTTAGGTGTACTATTATATGTACAGTTGTAGATGGTCAGAGGCCCAGGTTTGGGTACCTGACTAGGATTCCTCCTAGGTGACGGTTTCAGGGAAGTGCTATTGGGGGGAGACCAGGATATAGTGGAGAGATTATGTCTCTTGGCTGGCTTGGGAGGGCCTTTGGAGGGTCATTGAACAGCCAGAGAGGGAGGTCTTGGCCGTGTTTGCTTATACTGCTACCTCCACAACCTGGGACTGGATAGGTGGCGTAATTTCATATCATAATAAGTGTATCTACATCTAATACCAGTCAAAAGTTTGACTTCAGGCTACTCTAAACACTCAGTTTCACAGGTTTTTCTGCTCTTGGATCCACCATGTTTGACTGTTGGTATGATGATCTTTTTATGAAACGCTATGTTAGTTTTATGTCAGATGTAATGGGACTCGAACCTTCCAGAAAGTTCAATTTTTGTCTCGTCAGTCCACAGAATATTTTCCCAAGAGTCTTCGGGATTATTAAGATGTTTTTGGTAACTGTGAGACGAGCCTTTGTGACGTCTTTGGTCAGGAGTGGTTTTCTCTTTGGACTCATGTCATTTTTGCCCAGTCTCTGTCTTCCTGTTGAATCATGAACTCTGACCTTAACTGAAAGATGTGAAGCCTGTGGTTCTTTAATGTTTTTCTGTGTTCTTTTGTGACCTCCTTGATGAGTCACCAGTGCACTCTTGGAGTAATTTTGGCCTCCTGGGAACCTTTTACTACTGTTTCAAGTTTTCACTGGAGTCCCAAAGACTCAGAAATGGCTTTGTAACCCTCCAAAGTGGTAGATGTCAGTGACCTTTTTTCTCAGCTGTTTATTTAAATTGTGGCATGAGGTGTTGGTGTTTGAGATCTTTTAGCCTGCTTGACTTTGTCAGACAGGTTCTATTCAAGTGATTTATTGATTCAATAGGTCTGAGTGTGACGAATAAAACCGAACTCAGCTTTCCAAAAAATGCAATTAGTCACAGGTAATTCATGATTTAACAAGAGGGGCAGTTACTTCTTCTACACAAGGGCCAAGTAGGTTTGGATTTTTCCCTTAATAAATCAAACATTCATTTAAAAACTATATTTTTTATATCTTTGTCTCATATAAAGATTTGTGTGATGATCTGAAACATGTAAGTGTGACAAAAATACAAAAACAAATAAGAAATCAGAAAGAGGGAAACACTTTTTCACATCACCGTACAACTTTATGTGCAAAAAACACAACAAACACAAATTTTAGGTGATGTTGACTGACAGCACTATTGCTTTTTCCCCCTCTACATATCCTGAAAGTATTGTTATTGGAAATATTTGTGTTATCATGGCATCTGTAATGAGAGGTAGGGGAAAAAATGATGTATATTAGTATAAATCTAATCTTGTTACATCTCCTGTGTTTATATTTTCAGAGTATTTTGCAGCTGCCATTGCAATCCAAACATATCGAACTTCCATTTTAAACACACATGCTCCGTTGCTTGATTCTCTCTTTTTTCTTTACTTTGCACCTCTTTAACTCGTGTTTCATCTCCATTTTCTGCTACTATCTCTGCAGACCAATTACACTGTTATGTTCTTTTCTGAAAGATTAATTACCTTGCATTGAATTGCCTTTTTTGTTCTTTCCTATCAATGCCTGCAAAGCAAATTAGACCAGAGTAGATAATTTTTAATTCCGCTCTCTTTGTCGTTCCTCCTTTTAAAACACTGAACATTGTATTTATGTGCCAAAGCTGTTTTCTGATTCCGTTTTAAAAACCAAATTGGACACTGGTTCAGATTTTTAAAAGCAATGTTCTCGTTAGGGTCGACATGTACTTGGCTTCCTTCTGCACGTCTCCATTCAGGCCTTGTGTGCTCTTGGGCAGCTTGGAGGAGTTTGTGGCACTCGCTAGTGTAACTGTGTGTGTGTGTATGTGTGTGTGTTGGAGCCCACCTTGGCAGTGGCACTAGCTATCAGCAGGGCCCAGCCGGCATGCTAGCAGTGAGACTGTAGTGTTTGTAACAAAAGCCCGTCTGACTGTAAAACGCTTCACATTTGTCCCCTGGGCAAAGCGAGGTGCAACCTTCCAGGAAAGAGGCTCTAAATGGACGCCGCCGAGGAGTGAGGGTGGCAGCGATGGCCGCCATGTGTGCTGAGGAAGTCTGCGCGCCACTCGGACCTCGCCGTGCAGCCAGGGCGTCTGGCCGATGTGTCACACGAGACGTGACAATGAGATGGATGAAGATTTTGTTTCCTTTACTGGAGTTTTGTTCATTTTAAATGTTCATGGTGGGCTTTTTTGGCATCAAACTCAAACAACAAGATTGGCTCGATCTGTTACCGTAAAAAGCTAAAAGGTATACACGTGTGAGTCCGATAGTACTTGATTCTCCTCCTTCATTGATGCCCTTTCTCCGTCCCGGAAGTTTGTCAGAGAACTTTTCTTTATTACATCGGTCTGTTTCTCATAAACGCCCTGCCACCCTCATTTGCGTGATCTCGCCAAGCATCAATCTGCTGTCGGTGACGATGTCTGTGATATGGGGGGCTACTGCCTCTGAAGGCTTTAATTAGCCGCTCTGCTCAGATTGCAGGGTGTCAGGGCCTATCGGCTGATCCGGGGTAGATGACAATGATGACTGCGGTGGCTGGAGTGGACTTGGTGAAGTGGGTCAGGTCCGAAGCGAGCGGACATGCGAGTGATGTGACCCATTAGCGGTGGCGTGGAGGGACTCGAGGGCAGCTCTCGTCCTGGCTGTCCAGGCCGATGCAGGACGCCGGTAGCCACGGGGCAATCAAATCAGAGGAAGTCAGGGTGACGCTGGTTGAGTTTACTACCCTGCACTTCGTTGCACTTCATCTCCACTCTCTGAAACTGGTGCCGCAGCTCCGCAGCAAATTTCTCAAAAGAATTAGACGTTTCGATCCGATAATTATTTCATTTGGCTTCTCTTTTATTTTCCTCTTTAGGTCTGCCTTCCCTCCTCATCTTCTATTCCTGCTTTCTTTTTCTATATTTCTGGCATTAATTCTTGAATCCTTTAAAGTTTCACTTTCTTCCATCCACTCCTGACTCCCTTCTTTCTGTAGCTTCTGTGAATAAAAAAAAATCAGACTTCAAGGTCCTATTAATTTACAATTCAGTTATTTGATTTCCTCTCGCTAGATTTACCATCTTCTTTCATCTAGCCATACATTTCTTTTTGAGATGCTTCAGTCCAAGATTTTTTTAATTAACACCAGCATGCAGATTTTCCGTTCAGAGCTCCTTTGCCTACTCTGATACTCCCTAAACCGAACACGCATAGCATGAAACTCATATCTGCATGAGTTCAGTATCAGTTTACTCCACATGCAGCCAAATTGCGTGTTGGATTCAGTCTAAAACTGCAGCCCTGTAAGTCTTTGACCATGATATAAGCTGGTGTCTTCTTGTCTCTGACTAAACAGGGCATGTGTAGCCACGGGGCAGCAGCATATCAGAGGTGATCAGGATGATGCAGGCTGAGAAGACACACACACACACACACACACACACACACACACACACACACACACACACACACACACACACACACACACACACTCAGCTTTACTTTGGATCTGTTGCAGAGTTGCACTCAAATTCATTTCCAACTCCACGACCTCCGGAGACACGCAAACGCATCTCTGTCTGATGTAAAAGCGCTGATATTAAAAAAAGAAACTGTTTATGTTTTACACACTGTTGGATCTCAGCAATCTGTCACAGTGAACATCAGTTACTTACATACAGAAACCTCCAGGGCGGGAAAATGAAAGTGAGTGCCCGTTCACTGCTTACCAGTCAAACAGTGGCGTCACCGCAGTGTCATATCATTTATACCAGTGCTGATGGTGCGTAGACTCGCTGCAGTATTCTCCTGAACCACCGCCACTTGGACCCAGCCTCGGTACTAGTAGAGAAGTAGAAGAAGTCAAAACTGGAAGCGGACCCCGGTCACTTTTGTTGTTCGTGAAGGCGAGGGCAGCAAGTGTAAACTGGCCATAACGTGGAAACTGCAGTTCCTTTGGTGGGCACTTGAAGTTGGCTCCAAAAACCAGTCGGTGCCCGTAGACTCTCATGTTAAACTGTCCAACTTTGCAACAGAAATAAATATGTTTGCAGCCTGCTACAAAGACAGGTTTGATCATTATAGCTAATCTTATCTTAACCCTTGTGTGGTGTTCGTATTTTTGTTACTCAGCCAGTGTTCATGGGTCTGGTGGACCCGCTAGAGTTTTGGCTTTCCAAATTAACACTATCAAACAATTTTATGTTAAATTACTCAACAGATGTTTACTTCATCCCAATTACAAGACATATGAACAGCAAACATGGTTAATTTTTTCCCTTTACCTTTGTTAGATCACATTTATGAATTAATGTGCTTCTCGTTTTTCTTTTATATAAAATGTTATAAATAAATCAGTTATAATCAAGTGGAGTGAGTGGAAAGACACAACACATTTACACGTGAAAAAATAATTAATTGTTTAATTTTTCTTTTGAAAAAAACTGAACACGGGTCTCACAGACCCGAACACCATACAAGGGTTAAAGCAACTCTATCAAACTGAGTTGAATACCAATCAGGGTGGGTGCTTTAAAGGAGTTCTCCTTCCATTTAAGTGTTTTTAGTTGGGGAATAGAGTTCATTAATATCCTCTTTTACTTTGACTGGTGCTGGTAGTTAATCTGGAACTGGGTCCAGGGAATTCCTTCATGCCAAAAAGCTGGCTCGACCAAGAGTTGGAACCCCTGATATCAGTAGATATGAACAAGGCTGATGCAGGAAGTTGACCAATAATTGGCAGATACAACCACTGCTTTCTTCCCCTTAAAATGAGCCAAACTTCTTCTACATGATGTCATGTGTAAAGTGAAGATCTGGCCTTTACCTTTTAGGAAATGTGTTAGAACTGCCTCTGTTGCCATAAAAGAAGTAAATGAGGTGGGAAGACCCAACCTTTAGGACCAGAAAGGATAAATCAAAAGAAAACCAAACAACTACCACAGTTACAGGTCCCAGGGCTGTTGTTCGTGCGATCATAACATTAAGTCACATTAAGTCTCATCGTCAGTTTAGCTAATCTGTAACGTAACGTCTCTTCTGTGTTTCCAGATCTGTACATGTGCAAGTGCAACGACGGCATAAGCAACAAAGAAAGGGTACTGCAAACATTGTGACGGGAAAAAGCTGTAATAGAAATTATCCTTAGACATGTTCTAAATTTATGTCTGCTCTTTTCATCCTCCGTTGTGAGCCTTGAAAGCTCAAGCAGTTGGAGGAATTGAGTCGTCAGAAATACTGTCAAACACAAAGAAAACACCACCACGGCCCATCGCTTCCAGGAGCAACCACTGAGTTCCAGTAATAACAATTTGAAACGGTTTTTTTTGCTAATTTGTGAGCATTTCTTTGCTTCTGCTGTGTCTCTGAGGGCCAAACCCAAAAGAGTTTGTGATTCCAGTCAGACTTGAGTGATGATTAGATTGCTTCACCCAATTCTTCTATCATCTGTCTCCCAGTGCCTTTAATATGCAAATTGTAGGTATGCAAAGCTCTGATGCTTTTATTTAAAAGACATGTCCTCAGGCGATAACAGTGGGCTTCCAGAGAGAGCTCTGTTTTAGCATGAAATAAATAGTTGTTATAGGGATCACACAACTTCATATCTTGGAAGATGAAAAGCTAATTGACATGAATAATTTATTTGTATTGCCCTATCTTAAATATCTGAAATAATGGCGGATAAATAAAACTTGAGTTCAAACATCACATCGAGCGTCTACCGAATATTCAGAGGGAATTACATCTTTCAGATTAGTTGTCATCCTTTAAACTAATAATGGCGTTTGTCCTAAGGTCACTCCACTGCAATTATCAGATATTACCAGAATACTCAGAGGTATTAAGAGTAATAATCTGAATATGAATGATTGTGTTGCTCCTGAGGTCTGGGATGGTGGGAATGGGGGCACAAGGCTAGAGAATGGAGAGGTAAACCTGCCATGTCATCAGGTATATGGATGAAATAGCTAGAAGCTGGCGGCGTGGGATATATGACTTCCACAGCCTTTGATTATTTATTTAAAATTTCAAGTTTTACCTGTTAAAAGTCTCTAGATAGATGAATAGATTGATAGACAGATCATCATGTGGAGGTTTAATTTCAGAGTTGAAGACATGATCAAGATAGATTACTATCTATCTGAGAAGATTACCATGGACTCACTGATAAAAATGTGTTTTTGCCATCATTTAGTCAAAATACAGGGTCATCATCTTGAAATTTCAACTTATCTAAATCAGGGTTACTAATTCTTACTTACTTAATTCAAAATGCTGAGAAATAAATCGAAATTGACTAAAGGAGTCATTAACTTCAAATCTTGAGAAAATAACTCAAAATTATAAAGAGGAGTGAAAAAATTAAAAGGCTTGATGTCCTGTTATTTGATAAGGTTAAAAACATACTGGATTATGACAAAAGTACCTGACATTTGCTGCTTTTGTGAGGTAAAATAAGTCAGGTCAGTTATTGGTGCCTCTTTGAAGTAGCAGAACATTTTATTTTTTGTGGTTCAGTGACAAAAGATAACGTCAATTTCTACAGTTTAGGGGGAAATAAAAAGTTAAATAATTTTTTATTGATAAAAATCATATTTTGCATTTAAGAAAAGTTGATTTTTTTTGCTTGTATATGCTGTTAATTAAACCTTAAAAATTAGAAAATTTCTTTGTGCAGTTTTTTTCCTTCATGGCATTTCGTATACCCTTTACATCCAAACCCCAAAAAATAATAATTTGAAAATGTAAAATTATAATAATGCCTCTCTCTACTTTTTTTCCCCCTGTCCCATTTGGTTCTTTAGCTGTCAGAATTGTTGTCTGAAGGCCAACAAGGAGACCCAATGGATTTACTTTGCCAAATGGATCATCATGGCCTTGCCGTATTGGTCCATTCGATCAGCCTTTGTTGTTATTATTTATTTTATTTTATTTTCAGTTGTTACAGACGGGACAGACATGACTGAGGGATGGGAAAGGGAGAAAGAAAGATGAAGGAAAAGAAAAACAGAAGGGAAGAGGGACAGTGAGAAAGGGCACTTAAAAAGAGAAAGAAGAGAAAAAAATCTCCTGGATCACCTGTTGAGAGAAAAAGAAGAGAAAACAAGCAAAAAAAACCCAGAGCAATATACTAAACACAACACCATCACGTTAATCTAGCTAAGTGTAAACAGCAGTAAATACTAAATATTGAATGTTGTTGTGTGGCAAGCAGGACCGAGTAGCAATGCCTCTCTGTTAATTGAATTGTTTATTCTGCATTTCTTTGTCCATATGTTAATAAATTCAGGATCCTTAAACTCACTAAAGTGTCTACATCTATAAATCTGAAGATTAGCATAGCAGAGGATTTGATTGGGATCGCTTGTCCTGCATGTTAAAACCATCAGAATTTATTCATGTGTCTGTACTTATTAACATGCTCTAAATAACTTGCTTTGAACTACAGGGTGGGCCATTTATATGGATACACCGTAATAACATGGGAATGGTTGGTGATATTAAAGTCCTGTTTGTGGCACATTAGTATATGTGAGGGGGCAAACTCCTCAAAATGGGTGGTGACCATGGTGGCCATTTAGAAGTCGGCCATCTTGGATACAACTTTTGTTTTTCCAATAGGAAGAGGGCCATGTGACACATTAAACTTATTGGTAATGTCACAATATAACAATGGTGTGCTTGGTTTCAACGTAACTTTATTATTTCCTGAGTTAGTTACAAGTTTCTGACCACTTCTAAAATGTGTTCAGTGTGCTGCCCATTGTGTTGGATTGTCAATGCAACCTTCTTCTCCCACTTGTCACATACTAATAGCAACACCGCAGGAGAAATGCCAGCACAGGCATCCAGTATCCGTAGTTTCAGGTGCTGCACATCTCGCATCTTCACACCATAGACAATTGCCTTCAGATGACCCCAAAGATAAAAGTCTAAGGGGGTCAGATCGGGAGACCTTGGGGGCCATTCAACTGGCCCACGACGACCAATCCCCTTTCCAGGAAACTGTTCATCTAGGAATGCTCGGACCTGGCACCCATAATGTGGTGGTGCACCACCTTGCTGGAAAAACTAAGGGAACGTGCCAGCTTCAGTGCATAAAGAGGGAAACACATCATCGTGTAGCAGTATCAAATATCCAGTGGCCTGGAGGTTTCCATTGATGAAGAATGGACCCACTATCGTTGTACCCCAAATACCACACTAAACCATCACTTTTGTTGTTCCAACAGTCTTGGAGGGATCCATCCAATGTGGGTTAGTGTCAGACCAATAGCGGTGGTTTTGTTTGTTAACTTTACCATTCACATAAAAGTTTGCCTGATCACTGAACAAAATCTTCTGTGTGAACTGAGGGTCCTGTTCCAATTTTTGTTTTGCCCATTCTGCAGATTCTGCGTGCCGATCTGGGTCATCCTCGTTGAGATGCTGCAGTAGCTGGAGTTTCTAAGGGTGCCATTTGTGAGTAGCTAATATCCGCCAAAGGGATGTTCGACTAATGCCACTCTCCAGTGACATGCGACGAGTGCTTTGCTGTGGGCTCTTGCTGAATGAAGCTAGGACAGCCACTGATGTTTCTTCATTAGTGACAGTTTTCTTGCGTCCACATTTTGGCAAATCCAACACTGAACCAGTTTCACAAAACTTAGCAAGCAGTTTGCTAACTGTAGCATGGGAGATGGGTGGTCTCGTAGGGTGTCTTGCATTGAAATCTGCTGCAATGACCTGGTTACTGCGTTCACCAGATATCAACACAATTTCGATCCGCTCCGGACGTGTTAACTTCTTCGACATGTGAACAAAGAGAAACTTGTAAATAACTCATGAAAGAATAAAGTTACGTTGAAACCAAGCACACCATTGTTTTTCTTGTGACATTACCAATAAGTTTGATGTGTCACATGGCCCTCTTCCTATTGGAAAAACAAAAGTTGTATCCAAGATGGCCGACTTCTAAATGGCCACCATGGTCACCACCCATCTTGAGGAGTTTGCCCCCTCACATATACTAATGTGCCACAAACAGGACTTTAATATCACCAACCATTCCCATGTTATTACGGTGTATCCATATAAATGGTCCACCCTGTAGAGTGAAAGTGTTATTCCTCCAAAGCCACAAAGCCGTCCTATAAGCCATGATGGCTGCTATCCCTGTCCCTCATCCTGTTTTTTAGAAGTACTTCGAAGAACAATTTAATAAAAACAGGGTTCAGATTAAGGTTGGGCTAACCACCACAAACTGTGACCACAGACAATGTGGGTGAAAGCCTTATAATAGCAGACCTACAGGAAATTTCATGTAGCTACAGGGTCCACAATGAATAAAGGTGATACTTTTTTTACTTTCAAAATATTCAAAAGCTACAACTATTGTTCTTTTCAGGGCTGTTTCATTTTGTACAAATGGGAAGGGGGTTTGTTTTAAATTGTGTTGTGAGTTTAATTCAGAAAACGTATTTTATCACTTCCTCAGAAAACATTTCAAATCGTGTTTGCAGTCTGAGTCATTTGCATTCTTCCTGCAGCTTCGAGCAACTCTTCATTTTCCCCTTTGAGGAGGGAAGCGTTCGGGCCTGTGTGGTCAGTTTGTTTTTGCCACAGCGGTTTTGTATGTTTTCACTCATGTCTGAAAATGAATACGGCGATGACTCACTGGTGTCTGACACTTCTTCTTCTTCTTCTTCTTCTTCTTCACGTTTGCTGCGATTCACCTTTTTGCCTTGTTTTCAGTTTTGCGGGTCTTGGCTGCGGGACGGTGTTGTTTCACGTTTAACGACGGCTGAAGCGGCCCTCTGTTTTGATAATTGTATGTGAGGGAATGCATGCTTTGCTCCCCCAGAGTTCACTCCGAGATCCAATCACAACTCTCTCAGTGACCGACTGACATTTTCCCAAAATGACGAAGCGCACCCACCCCATCCTCCACCCGGGCTACAAGCGAGCGCTCAAAGTGTTTTAAAATTGCAGTTTGACCCCAGCGTGGAGGAGGTCCACACACTCCGAGTTTAATCCTACTCCATATCTCTGTTGGCATAGTTAGAATTCAGAAGTGCTTGGCTGTAACGGGGAGGCCCCTCTGATTAGAGAGAACCCACAATGCCCTCTGTTGTTGATGTGAACTTTTGACTGCGTGGGCCGGGCCTCGACAGCAGCGGACCGCTCAGGAGTCGGCAGCGGGGTGGAATATTTGACATTTCTCCGTGATGACAGCCTTGTTGCTACTCTCGTTTTGTGCTGTATGCATCCTCTCTATGTGGACCCACGTCTCCCCTGGCAACAGAAAAATCTGATCTGGATGACAAATACTTTCCGGCTCTGGACTGTTTTGGCGAACTCCACCCAGTGAAGCCTCAGCAGCTACTTTCAAGGGTTGTTTGACATATGCTGGGCGTGAATCTATTCTCAGGGGACTCCTTTTTAATTCACACAAGTGGTGCACCAACAACAGCACCTTGTGTGTAAGTATTCACATCCCCGTCATCACGAATACCATCCAGCTGTAGTGATCTGAAGTCCTCCACTTTCTCTAAAATGGAATGAGTGTACGCTGTGGCGCAACAAGGCTGTTATTCAGGGTGACATTTAGGAGAAATGTGGTTTTGATCTCAATGTGAACATTCAGCGCTGATGCAGATGAGGGCCGTTGTGTAGAGTGGCCACGGCGTCAGTGAACTGGCTCAGTGCCCACTTTCAGAAAAAAACGCAAATAGTGCGACACTGGGTTCATCCACCAAGGCTAAGGTCTCCGTGACATGCACGAATTGTAGACTAGGTCATTTTCTCATAGCCTAACCCTTTATAACCAGAGTTGACAACTCCTACTAGCCATTAGAAAAATGCAAATTTAAAGTTCTTTATAAATTCTACACATGCACCAGTCACTTTATTAAGTACTTCCAACCTTGGTTTACTTTTAAAGCTGAGTTACTTCTTCGTGGCATATATTCAACAAGGGGCTGGAAACATTCTTCAGAGATTTTGGTAAATATTGACATGACAGCGTCACACTTTTGCTGCAGATTTGTCTCCTGCACATCCATGATGAGAACTTCATGTTCCACCACATCTACAAAAGGTGCTCTATTGGACAGAAATCTGTTGACTGTGGAGGCCGTTGAAGTGCAGTGAGATGATTTGAGCTTTGTGACATGTTGTGTTATCCTGGAAGCAGTCATCAGAAGATTGGAACACTGTGTTCATAAAGGGGTAGACATGGTCTGGAACAACGCTCAGGTAACTCAAGGTTCAAGGTTCAAGGTTCTTTATTTGTCACATGTATAGTTATACAAGTATAACACACAGTGAAATGTAGCCTGACACGCTCCTCGACATGTGCAAAAGAATTGGGGGGGGAAGAACATTATATATATATATATATATATATATATATATATATATATATATATATATATATATAGTATATACATTGGGTGAATGTGCAGTAGTAGCAGCAAGCAGGTGAATTCTGTACATTAATATGGATAGACATCTGACTATTTTACAGGATAGACAATATAAAATATTTAAAATTAAAGGAATTGAAATGTACATTGTGCCTTGGTTTAGT
Organism: Rhamphochromis sp. 'chilingali'; assembly: GCF_963969265.1. NCBI lineage: Eukaryota > Metazoa > Chordata > Actinopteri > Cichliformes > Cichlidae > Rhamphochromis > Rhamphochromis sp. 'chilingali'. Next base: position 20,518,285 of record NC_137931.1, read on the forward strand.
GTCTGGAAGAGTCCTGTCTCAGTCAATTATAGATGATGTGAGATGATGTGAGCGGGCGGGTGTGTGTGTTTAGGGCCCGGATGGCTTGGGGATAGAAGCTCCTCTTGAGTCTCTCTGTCCTTGCCCGGATGATGCAGAACCTTCTACCAGATTGCAGAAGTTGGAACAGTTTGTTGCCAGGATGGGACGGGTCCTTCAGTATCTGCGCTGCTCTAATCCGGCATCTCCTGGTGTAGGTGTCCTGAAGCGGGGGAAGAGCAATCCTGCAGCAGCATTCTGCTGTACGGATCACTCTCTGGAGAGCTTTTTGGTCCTTCACACAGCTGTTCCCAAACCACGATGTCATGTTCTGTGTGAGGATGCTCTCCACAGCGCCTGTATAGAAAATCCTGAGGATCTTTGGAGAGACCCTGAACTTCCTCAGTTGTCGTAGGTGATACAGGCGCTGCCTAGCCTTTTTGGTCTGGACCTGAATGTGGGCAGCCCATGTCAGGTCTGAGGAGATGTGGACACCAAGATACTTGAAGGACTGCACCCTCTCCACTGGAGCTCCATTGATGATAATGGGCTTGTAGTCTCTGTGCTGACTCCTTCTGAAGTCCACCACCAGCTCCTTGGTCTTGCCGACGTTCAGCTGGAGGTGGTTGTCCTGGCACCACGATGCCAGATTCTTCACTTCATCCATGTAGGCCGCCTCATCGTTGTTGGAGATGGCACCCAACACCACTGTGTCGTCAGCAAACTTCACAATGGTGTTGGAGCCATGAGTGGCCACACAGTCTGAAGTGTAGAGGGAGTAGAGCAGTGGTGAGAGGACACATCCCTGAGGTGCTCCTGTGTTGATGGTGATGCTGTTGGAGAAGCACCTGCCCACCCTCACCACCTGAGTTCTGCCAGTGAGGAAGTCCAGCACCCATGCACACAGACGGCTGTTAAGTCCCAGATCCCTCAGCTTTGTGAACAGTCTGCAGGGCACTATTGTGTTAAACGCTGAACTGTAATCAACAAACAGCATTCGCACATAGTTACCCTGTTTCTTGTCCACATGGCTGAGAGTGGTGTGTAGGACGTGGGCAATGGCATCCTCTGTGGATCTGTTGGATCTGTAGGCAAACTGCAGCGGATCTGTGGTGTCTGGGATGGAGGAGGAGATGATGTTCTTCAGGAGCCTCTCAAACACTTTCATTACTACCGAGGTCAGTGCAACTGGCCAGTAATCGTTCAGGGATGAGGGTTTGCGGTTCTTGGGCACAGGGATGATGGTGGATCTTTTGAAACATGTGGGGACCACAGACTTCGCCAGGGACTTTTCTGATGTCCAGGTTTGTTGAGCCAGTGTCAACTTTAGCCATGGTTTCCTGTTCTTAGCTGACGTTTGTGGCACCAGGTGTGGTCTTCTGCTACCAGCTTCAAGGTTCAGTGTGTTGTGCATTCAGAGATGCTCTTCTGCATACCGTGGTTGTAACAAGTGACTCTTTGAGTTACTGTTGCAACCAGTAAGGTAGAAGTAGGCATTTTCACCCATTCAACTGCTGCTCAGTGGATATTTTTTTTCTTTTTCAGACCATTTCCTATAAACCCTGGAGATGGTTGTGTGGAAAAATCCCAACAGATCAGACTTTCTGAAATGCTCAGACCAACAATCATGACACAGTCAAAGTCACTTAAATCGCTTTTCTGATGCTCAGTTTGAATTTCAGCATGTCACCTTCACCATGTCTACATGTCTAAGTAAGTTCCTGCTGTGTGATTGGCTCATTAGATATTTGCATTAACATGTAGTTGGCTCTAAAAAATTGGCCTGTGAGTGTAGTTACTTGCCAACATTGCTAGAGACACGTGGCCCTTCATCGATGAGGTTCTGGTTTGTGATATGTAGCGTGTGCACGTGGGATTTGTAAAGCATGTTTTTAGGTTAGAAATTACAATGTGTTTCTTTTTCTTTCTCTGTGTGTTAGAGGAAGAAGCTCAAAACACAAAACATCTGTAACAACCATTGTTAAACATCTAAACTTCATTTCTACATACAGGCTCTGACCCTGAGGAGCTTTACACTGGTTCGTGTGCACTGGCAGAAGCTCCCGCCTTCTTCTTCTATTTTTTTCTTGCGAACAAGTGTGATCATACCTCTCGCCTGTTAAATCACACCGTGAGCCCTGAAATATCCTCTATTTTGAAGTCACGCAGTGCACAAATGAAATCCAGCACGTTAATATGAAGCAGGATATGTACCCTCACAGCTCTCTTGGACCAAATAGCAAGTGTTGAATGAGAGAAGAGTGGAGTCTTTGAATAAAGAAATACACTCTTATTGGGGAGGTGAAGGGCTGACAATGAACCCCCTCGCTCCTAGTTGAGCCTGTGAGAGGCCGACTTGTTCATCCCTTGTTATGCCGCTAATGTGTATGATTTAAGGGGGAATTATGCACATCTCAATGTGCCTATAAATGACATTATTCATGCACAGGTGCTGCACTAAGCAGCTCCTGAATGATAATTAAGATAATCTTTCTCTTTTTCCCCCCCTCTTCCTTCACGCTCGCTCGCTCTCTTTTCTCACGGATCCACTTTGTTCAGGCAATATCTCCTGTGTCAATACCTCGCTAGACTGCAGCCCCCTCTCCCCTCAGCCATTGTCTGATCCTTATTCAGCACTAAAACCCGCACTAACAAGTGAGACCACGTCTATGTTTCTCCCCGGAGCCCGACGGTATTTCTGAGAAATAACGTGCCAAGTTGAATTAAAGTAAGAGAATAAAAAAAAAAAAAAAAAAAAAAAAACTTTTGCGAGGCAGAAACTTGGCGGCAGCGTTCCCGAGGGAATTCACCGCGCAATGAATTTCTCAAACGAGAATATGAAGACATTGATGTTGAGCACTTTGCATATGATAAGCTCTTTTTCCATAAAGAGAAATGATTAGTTTTGGAATGGTTAGGAAATGTTGCTGGGGAAAAAGTGTTCTGGGCTCTCAGATATTAAGGACATTTAGAATACATTAAAAAAAAGAGAGAAATTTTGTCATAGTTAGGAGGTAAGTTATGCCAAAATTATGTTGAAACTCAGGTTTTCTGATTAAAAAAACAGGACTAAGGCTAAACTTTCTCTCTGTGCACAGAAAGGACACATGATTCACATTTCTCCTGATGTGTTTGGACAGTAGCGAGATGCTTGGTGCCAAATTTTCGTGTGGAAATGCATCATCATAGAGATAGAGTTAGTGAATCCAGCTTCGTTTGTGTTACTGAGGAACCTGAGGCTGTTTGAGGCTGGAACCTCTCTCTGCTGTGGTAAACAGTGAGTGATGATTATCGTCGCGTACCGAGAGGAAATCCAGCTGTATTGTTTTAGCACGGCCACTTGTTTACAAGAACCTCTCTCCAGCGGACGGGCCGCACTTGATTCAGTTTTCTTTTGTGTGCAAATCACTCGTTTTGTTTGTATTTTTTCAATTTTCTTGTTGTGTTACGCTCTGAAACGGCCCTCTCTCCGGCCCATGCTGTCAAGGAAGCCATCCAGTGTCTTTTGCTGCCTGCAGCTGGGTTTCATTACCCGGCTTTTGCCACACCCTTTCACTTCAAATAAACACACTGGGTATGTATACTAGTACAGGGTGAAGTAGAAGCTCTAAATAATTCATAGCATTTGTTCTAAACTGGTCCCGTTGCCAGATAGGCGGAGTTTCCTATGTGGCTGTTTCAGGTTCTGGCAGGTAAGGCAAAAGGTATACTTGGGCAGCTCGCCAGCCAAACTAAGATTGTTATTTATATTAACTTTTTTATTTATTTAAAGGGTCATTGCACATTCATACTGTGAACATTTAGGTAAATAATGCACAGTAAATATGCCAGATGTAGACATGCAGGTTCAGTTTCATCTGCAGTCCCAGCAGGTTGATAGACTGTAATGCAAAAGATGCAAAGATAAGAGCCACAAGTACATCGATGGAAAATCATATTCTTACAAAACTCGCATATCACAACAAAAGCCCATGATGTTAATTACAAAAAGACCCTAGACACCATTGCTTTAAACATCTGGAGAAAGAGTTTTGCTCCTTAGTTCAGAGGCAACAGGTGTACAGGACTGTGTTAATGAGGGAGATGTCTTTTTGTGTTCCCACAGTGAGATGGAGCAGACGATGCTGGCAGTGAGAAGGAGTGGCTGCGTCCGAGGCGGGTGCCATAAAACCGCAGATTACTTTCAAAATAAAAAGACACTAAGCATAACCCGTGTGTGTGTGGGTCCTGTGTCACAGGGTAAGACCCACAAATGGAATAGGAAGAACATCAGTGGGTTGCGAAGCAGCTTACAAAGGTCGCAACACCTGAAGATAAAGAGGCTTTAACAGGACACTGAAAACAGATATAAGATCCCTTGAAAAATTATATAATGAAACTTGTATGTTTTGGATACTTACTAAAACAATGTATGAAAGTAATGAGAAAGTGGCCACTTTCATGAGTAATCACATATAAGTTTTTACTATTTCTTTTCCATATGGGTGAAAACAATGAAACCAAATATATTTCCAGCTTTTAATTTGAAGGCCTCCGTTTCTGGTTTGCTTTACACTTTTTAAAGTTTAACTACCAGTCAGTGGTTAGTTAGCGAGTATTTGTAGACAAGTTGGTGTCTTCCATGCAACTTTGAGCAACCAATAATCACAACGGCTGATTTTGGTACAGCACTAAATTTGTGACCAATTTCTCCCACTGACTGGCAGAAGCTACTCTGCCATTCAGGAAACATTAAATTTTCCTCTACATCTGCTGGTTTCCAGGTGTGACTGGGATGCATAGATGGACAGAGGTTATCTACATAGCAACTTTAAGCACAGCAGGCACTAACTAAAGCGCTGAACAGGAAGTACAATCATCAAATCAAGTTAAATTATCAAAGAAACTATAAAAATGATTTGAGGAAAAAAAGCTTATTAAGTAAGGAACTGAGTGATAAATAATAAATAATAATACAAAAGCAAAAATAATAATAAAAAGAAATGCACTGGGGGAAGTGACACAGTAAATTAAAAAGCTGAAAAAGTTAAGAGTGTCTTATGATTTCAAGACTGTTACTGAGGAAGATTACCTAATGTGAAGTGGGAGATCAGTCCAGAGTTTCTGAGTTGCAACTGTTGAAGCCAGTCTGAAGGTTGGAATTAGCGGAAACCGCTGATCAATGGACTCAAAGTCAGCGGCGTGGGACATAGAAGGCCATCAGCTGATGTGGACTGGCACTGAGATCAGCTGATCTGATAGATTGTGACTGAACTTGACTTTGTGGAGCAGCTCAAAATACATGCTCTTTCTTAAAAAAAATTCAAATGTTGTTCTCTTTACTCTCTTGCATTTATCTAACAGAAAGCAGTTCAGTGGTTTGTGTAAGTACTTAAGTCAAATAAAAGTGTTAGTGTTGATTCGCTCTTCCACAACCTTCTTTTTGGCACAAACACACAATCAGCACATGGTTTGAGTCCTATCTGTGACTGTTGCATTCACATTTATCCTTTTCTGTTAATTGCTAGCCTATCAAACTACAACTGAGGCAAACCATCAACTGCACATGAAACGCTAATGCTGTATCATGAAGCTCACACCTGTTGGTCCACATTTATGGGGCTGTCAGCTGTCGATACAGACATATAAAATATATATGATAGATGATAATTTAAGTTAAAACACACCATCTCACAATCAAACAGGAAGAGGCTAACTTCCAACAAGCTTAACTGCCATTTTCTTTGTTACCACCTGCAGAACAGATGTTTACTTCAGACATTTAGGGAATTCTATTGAAGTCATCTGGAACACCCTGCACACTGGAAAACGACACTAATAGGGAACTCCTAAAAGTTCTAACTAAGCTCCGGCATATGCTGGTTGGGAGCACATGCGAAAATGCATGGCAGGTAGATGGTGGGTGCTGCTGCTGGAATTGACACTACTGAGTGAACAATGAGACTAAGCTAAATCCAAACAATTACCTAAAACCTGCTTAAAGGCTTCATAGATACTCTAGAACTACACAACATCAAGCTTGATATGAAAATATCGATTAGCACAGCTTTAAGGACTCCTTTTTTTTAGATTTACTCACCGTAATGGAACATTTTATCATCGTGGTATTTTTACAGAAAGAAACAAAAAGGTTACTCCCTTCTCTAGCCACTGCAAAAGTGGATTTCTGAATCCTTCAGAGTGAGACACTCCACCCAATGGGTTCTCTAAGAAGTTTAAATTATGAATCTTTTTTGCGAGTAAAGTTTGGTCACAGATGGATGGCTGCCAGTTGTTTGCAAGAAGCAGAGGACATAAATTAGCAAAGTGGTTTCTCTGCAGAGTAAAATGTCACTGCAATCGTCAACAAGTCCTCCAGAACCAAAATGACAAAATAGGTTACTTATCTTTCCCTTCCAGCATTTTCTGATCTGACTTTGCTGTTTTTTTCCACCGCCGCACTTTTTTGTCAATACCTCCTAAAATGTTTATGCTGATAGGGGAATAAAAGTGGCTATGTCAGCTGATCTGATAGTCAAATGGTTTGATTAGGAGAGAAAGAAAATCATGATAAGAGAATAATCTGAATTAAGTGCAGTTATGGAGTAATTAGAGACACTCTATAGCAGCCTTACTGTACAGTTTAAAAAGATCCTAGGACCAAAGACTACATCTGTCACAGCAACTGTCGCAAAAGGCAGAATTAACTTCCTCTAAAACCCAGATTTCCTCTGCAAATGACACTGAATCATATATATTTGAACTGTGCCTCCTGGCTACAGCGTGTCCTGAAATGTCTTTAATAAGGATGAGGATGTTAACGGGCCGCTATAGCTCCAGTTTTAAATTAGAAATAACCCGGCAGAACGCTTGACTTACAGAAAAAGGTTAGGTTTAAACACAACACATTAATCTCTGCTGCTCGCTCGCACATTTATGGATCCGAGTAAGTGTGCGTGTGTGCGTTTCTGGACAGAAGCAGCCATCGCCATTAACCAAAATATGAAAAAGCAATTACAAAAATGAGTGTGTGCACAGAGAAGCGCTCACTGATATCGTGAGTAAAATGTGAAAAAGTAACATTTTAAATCTGTAAAGGGATGTTTGTCTGTGCTATCAGCTTAATCTAAAAGTGATAAGGCAAAGATGAGAATCAATAATTATTGGGATCATAATAAACTCAAAGTGTGCAGCCCGGCTGTATATCAGCACTCCGGACTGCAGCAGGAGCAGCAGCAGAAGGCATGTGTGCGCAGGCCTTACAATTTCCACCTGATTACAATGATCAAGGCTCATATCTGTTTTCAGCGGCTGTGCATCTTTATTACTTTTTTTTGTGGCAGAAATTGCAGCTTTTACTGATGACGGGCAATTTGAAAGTACCCTTGTTGAATAGTCACAGGTGCCATGTTGTTTGAATCAAGCTGACTTGCTGCGAAATAGCTGGAGTGCTTTTGATTTTTTTTTTTTCACTCTTCTTTGTGCAGGAAGAGAGCACACAAAATGAAATGCTGTTTTATGCTATTAGGAGATCAGAGATTTAGTTACACAAACATTTTATAAAGGCAGCGATATTCTCATTAGCAGAGTTAAACCAGACTGGCAGTTATCTGTTTTGACATTTAGCATATGCTACAGTCACACTAGGGAAAACAGTGGTCAGCGACCGAGGCAGGACTAAAATTATTACCACTGTAATATGAACTTGCAATCTTATCTTTCTGCAACCTTACTGTCATATGGCAATATAACCAGAATGCAACCAGTTGGCAACCAGTTGCAGAGAGACAAAGATTGACTCAGATTGATTGCAGATTGATGTGTTGGTCTCTCTGCCATTTATAAAGTCTGTTTAGATATACCATCTACAAGGTGTCCACGGGGCAACCCTTGATTGAAGCTCAGTCACATGCCTAAGGCTTTAGTCAGGATGGCCTAGAAACTGTTCAGTGACAACACAGTAACCACCTGTCGCTCGGGGGAAAATATGTACTTATCCACTGCTAGTGGTTTCTGACAGTAATTCGGAAATTTATTGCTAAGCTCCAGTCACACAGGCCTAAAACGACTGACCATAGACCCCATGGTGACCACCAGTTGATAGGGAAAAAGATGTTGTGTTGCTGAAGGTTAGTGACAGTTGCTGGATGAAATCAGTCACAAAGAGACAACACTTTTCCACATTTTAGTTTGAAGGTAAATATTCCCAGGTTTGAGTTTGCATTACACTTTTGAAAATTTCACTACTGCTTTGTGTTAGTAAGGGTGTGTTTGTAGATAAATTGGATAATCCCATGTAAACTCCTAGCAATCTGCTAGCGATCAAAGCAATCACCAGGAAGTATTCGGTGCAGCACATTCATACCATCCAGTGAATTCCAGCAACCACTCACCAGCAAGTTGGGAAATTCACATTCCCTCGAACCTGTAGTTACCAAAGCATTGCCGATTGCTCTCTAGACCTGTGTGATTAAGGCCTTAACATCCTCCTCTAGCAGAGCCCATCCCAAACGATCGGACTTGTTGGTCTGCGTTTGAAACACAAAACATTTTATTGTTCACTGAACATGGCTAACCTTAACGATCCACTTTTTTGATTTTTATAACTCCTCCATTCGGCTTTCTTGGCTGAGCTATAGTGCTGTTTAGTATCAGTCAGAAGTTCTGTGTTGCAATTCTAATTGTGGATTAGAACAACCAATAACTTGACTAATGAGAGATGACATATCTGGATTAACTTTAGCTTTTATTGGTCAGTTTGTTGCTTTGTGATTGCCAGTATCAGATGCTGCTGCAGTTCAAGGTGTTCCCTAAAATTCATCACATTGTTAGCATCAGTCTTTTTCATGACTAAAGCTGATGCTAGAAAACATGCAGGACATATGTTATTAGGACATATATTATGTTGTAGTAGTTTGGGCCTCTTTGTAGACCCACACAGGGTAGGAATTTCATACTTACATCTCACGTTCAATGCATGCAATGGAAACCTTGCAATACAAATTTGCGGATTAATGAGATGAAATCTGCTATTTTTCAAACTTCTGTTGGTAGTCTTGATGATGAATCTCTCGTATTGTGCTGTCATGTCACGGAGAACTGGCAGGACATAAAGTAATCTCTCTCAAAGTGCGTCTTGTTTTATTCCAGACATTGCTGCTCGCCTTCCACAACACGAACAACATCTGAAATCAGGTGTTCAGCAACAAGTTTAAAGTATTTACTGCCTCCAAGTGCTTACTTGGCGTCAGCTGCATCTGTCCAAAACGCTCAGGTTTCCTCCTTTTTTTGCTTTGCTTTCATGCCACATGAAAACAGTTTGAGTGCCTTGTACCTGGCTCAATCCCCAAAGGATTCATATGCGAGTCTGTGTTTGTGTCATATCCTTTTCAATATCCACATCTCTAAGATCACACACAAACGAATCAAGCAAACATTGAAAGGAGAGATGCGTCTGGGGTTGGTTGGGGGGGGGTTAAACATCTTTGTTCCGTCTGCTCTTTAGAAAGCTTTAGCCAGCCCGTCTTCACTGAAGCGTACAGGATGTGCCTGATGTTTCCTTGGCAAAGGAAAAGGTAAAAATAGAGAAGATTCATCTGGTTTGAGTTCTGCGGCACCACATTACTTTAGGGGTGGTTTCTTTCCTGCTCTTTTCCTTTTTTTTCTTTTTTTGTTCAGCGGTCCTGGGCCCTTGTGTGTGATTGAAGCTCAAACGGACCAGGAAATGCAAATAATCCCATTTCTGAAGACGTCCAGTGACGTGATTGTTGGGACGGTAGAAGGAGGCTGGCCAGCTCGCCACATTAAAGGCAGCATTTGAGCGCGAGATGAGTGGAGACTGGGTTAAGTTAAGCAAGAGGAGAAGACTTCAAAGCCTGCTAGGTTCGCCTGCCCAATTGAGAGTGACGAGATGTGTCTTTTATTAATAGCATTCACCAGAGTTTCTTGTTTCTGCTCTCAGCTTGTTCCATTGTTCCTACAATCACGCCAACGTGGAGACAGACTGAAAGGAGTCGTTTGAAAGCCGTAGAGCAAATTACACCTTGATTACACGCGAGGGAGGCAGTTGAAGGATTTACTGTTTGTGACTGTTTGACACGGCTTGTTTTAGTCTAATTTTAGGCCCTTTATCACCTCATTAAAACCATATACTATAAGCTTTTAACAAGGTTGAGTATACAGTCAGATTGTACAGTTATTTACTCATAGCAAGTATGTGCAGACATTTTCCATGACATGCGGGAGCCACTTAGAAAAGCTGTTTTGTTTTTAATCATAGTGTTTATCCCTTTAAAATGTTTGAATTTAAAGCTTTACAGAATGAAAACACTGGTAACACCATTCTTTCTTTAAAACTTCAAAGACCCTTCTTAGGGCCTCCAAAAGCCTAAAAGTAAGGTTTTGAAGGCCGCGTTCAGTCTTACCTGTGTATGGGCAAGTTAATCAAATTAAAATCTGCTTACTTTGATAATAAATATAACACATAACAGCCCAAGAGCTAATAAAATGGTTTCAACTTAATTAAAAAAAAGTCCAGTTCTATTGTCTTCAAGTACAAATAACAGTCAACCCTCTGACCCTCTGTAAACACAATGATATCCTGCTTGTTCTGGAAATTTCTTTCCACATGAATTGTTTTGTTGTTATTTTCCTGCATGGATCAAGCAACTCAGTAAGCGAGCAGTGTTGGCAGGGAAAGCAAGCAAATCTGTCTGAGCATTGTTAAATTCTTTGCAGGAACTGGAGTCACAAGAATAGTCATCTATGTGTGTAACAGTACAGATCCCATGATTCATTGTGTTTTTAATGATTATAATACTGAGGGCAAGATGTCAGGGGCAAGATTTAGGAAATCAGAACAAACAGTGCAATATGAAAATAGCTGATTCACAGTCATGTAGATACCTCATTTTCTCTGTGGCTTTATCCGTCCTTCATTTAGATTTGCGCACATTCATTTATCCAAAGCTCTCTTATGGTCGCACCACAGCATTTCAATCAGGTTGAGGTCTGGACATTAATGGGACCATTGCAATACTTTGATCCTTTTCTTTTTCAGTTATTCTGTTGTAGATTTGCTGCTGTGCTTAGGATCATTGTCCTGTTACATGACCCTGTCAGACGGATGGCCTCACACCTACTCTAGAATACTTTGGTTTACAGAGGAGTTCATGGTCCAGCCAATGACTTCAAGGTGTCCAGGTCCTGTGGCTGCAAAGCAAGCCAAAATCAACACCCCTCCATTACCTTGTGGGTATGAGGCGTTTGTGCTGATGTACTCAGTTTGGTTTTGTGCATTATGACTAAACATCATCACTTTGGTCTCGTCTGTCCAAAGGACATTGTTCCAGACGTCTTGTGGGTTTTTTTTTAGATGCAACTTTGCAGAACTAAGCCATGCTGCCATGTTCTTTTTAGAGAGAAGAGCCCCCCCCCCCCCCAGCCCTTCCAAGGAAGCCATGTAGAGTCTGAGATGTTGTTCTTGGGTCTTTTGCAGTTTCTTTAAGCACTGGTTTGTCTGACTTTGGGGCGAATTTGCTAGGATGTCCACTCCTGGGAAGATTGTGGCATTGAGTCTTTTTACCATGGTAAAAAAAAAAAAGAAAGAAAAAGAAAAGAACAGAAAAAAATTAATTTAAATGGCCATCTTCTAACAAACACAGTTGTGGTTGAGATTGATTCACCAAAGTGTTTTTGCAGCATTTGCAAAGTAAGAAGTGGGGGGATTCCCAACTTCCTTAATGCTGTTTTCAGTAAATGCAATCATGAAAGAACTTGTAATTAAAAAGAATCAACCTTTTTGGAAGGGTTTTGGTTAAAAGCCGGACAAAGCCGCAACAAGCAAGTCAAAAGATCTTAAAAACGCAGTTACTGATTAAAGCCTCATTTGCAGCCTCTAAATGAATAAACATGGGGAATGTGCTTGAGTGATCAGAGTGTACAACTGCACATCCAGTTTTTGGTGTAAATCTGAAAAATTGATTATGATTGATTTTCAGCACCAATCGATCCAAACCTCTAAAGAAAGCTCAACTGTCTTTGAGTTCCTTTCTTGAAGGACATTCAAAGCTCTTCTTTGGATGTTTCTGCCTTTTATTCTGTTCTCTGTCAACATGATCCCACACTGCTGTTGAGGTCCGAGCTCTGGAGAGGCCGATCTATGACTGATAGTGTTCCACTGTGTTTTTCTATCCTGGTATGCTTTTACTGCACTGACTGTGTGTTTGGGGTTAATGTCATACTGAAAAATGAAGCTGCTGCCAATCAAATTCTGAAGGTACTTTTCTGTGTTCATAATTCCTCAATTTGTATAAGCTCTTCAATACCGCTGACTGAAATGCAGCCACAAACCATGACAGAGCCTCCACCGTGTTTTACAACTCAAAACCTCAGTAGTATCTGGTACGTTTCTGTACTTTGCAGCAATTTAACTTAAAAAAAAGGCATTTTTTCAACAGGTTACGCACAACAGATAGTTTCACTAGGCCTCTATGCAACATCATAACATAATATGTCTTTATTATTTTTCGGAGGGACCAATAGAAACAGCTCAACATGGAGTCGAACCACTGTCAAGTGGCTCTTTAGAGGGAAAAAGGTGGGGCAATCACCTCCTCATGTAATGCATGTGGTTTTAGTTTCAGTCTGGAGGATTAACTCATAGCAAAATACTTTGATTTTTCTTCTTACATTTACATGAGTTTGGCTCTGTCTCCCAAAACTCTTCAATTATCATCCTAATTTTCCAGCCGCGGCCTTCATTCATCACTGCCGCTGTACAGAAGTGCATCAGGAACTATTTCAGAGATTGCTGATTTGCATATTGCGATGCGAGCACTGCCCATCATCATCCCTTCTCCTCATTAAACATCGGGTATCTTGCCTTCTTTTTGTGTGTGTGAATTTTTTTTTTTTAGAGAAAAGAATGCAAAAAAATATATAAATAAAAGACATCTCGATTTAGCTGCTTTAATTCTCGTCAGCGGTCTTGTAATTGGTGTTTACGTGATTGCCTTTTTTACTCCGTTCCATAAATCCTTGTCAATCTAAAGTCGGCCTAGCGTGTTATCAAGCGAACAGAAAAGAAATAAATGCCTCAAAAAAACAAAACACCACAGTAAACATTCCATAATTGACTGTTTAGGAGCGCGATCATCAGTTAGGGTTTGATTTGAGGATGTAATCTGCTTTTGCGGATGCCAGGCCATTCAACCAAAATGGACACGAGAGTTAATGCAGCTCTAACCTCTGAGCCATTTATGCTTAGTCGAATGTACTTGTAATGATTAAGTTTGAAAGAGCCATGTTTTATCATCGGCCAACACAAGAGTTGGCAATCTTAAGACCTTCAACTAGAAATAATTAGGATCTATTTGAATGCTGAAAGTGGTGCACAGTGCTGAGACAAGAGCTAAGCTTGTTAACGAATGTGGTGGCAATTAAATGGCTCATCCCCCCCCCCTCCCCCTTCCCCGTCCGCCTCCTTACTGTTTATGTTTTTTTATCACCTGCAAATTGATTATAATTCTCTGCATTTGCTTGACCATAAAGTTTCTGAATGTCTCCGGGCGTAATTGAAAATGCCGGCTCTATTGCGGTGACTGGGCATTGTTTCGGTTTTAAACCACACACCCCCTCCCGCCTTCACAAAAGACCAGAAAGTATTTTTAGTTCCCACGGATCCCACATGAAACCTGAGCTGGCGACATGGTTAAAATTAGTCCATGTGGCTTATTTTTAATGCCCCCCTCCCTTCTCACTTTTCCTCCTCCTTTTTTAATTTCTCCACATAGTTTAACGTTAAAAAAAAAAAAATCAGGTCAACCTTTAAGATTTATGAGCAGAGTGGAGAAGAAAAAAAAGAATTAATGGTATGCTATTTTTATTCAGTCAGTCGTCTGTTAATTTGATATGACCTTAGTCAAAGGCGGTGAAATAACAAACTCTACTTACTTCTTCTTAAGACCAAACCCCTGGTCTCCCATGCTGCTTTGCTGAGGATCTGAGAGGCAAAGGGGCCTCTCAACTCTTATCTGCACAACTCAACACGCAGGATTTTTCTGGACATCAGTTGCACTAAGAAACCAATACTCTTTCATCTAATTACAGAGCATATTGTTTCAATTAGGCCTCTCTCATTTGTTTTCTTCTTTTTGTCTCCCCCCCTCCCCAAACGCTTGTCGATTTGAAAATCTGTTTTTGAAACAATAAAATTGCCGTTCGAGTTTGCCTCTCAGGCGCAATCGTAAAATAAATCTTGACAGCCTAACGAGGCTCCTCGTCAGGCGACGGCGGAGAGAAAATTTCGACCGCGCAAAAGGTTGCCCGCTTCGCCTCTTGTGAGCGTCTTTGTCCGCGGGCCAAGGCAGAGGTGCGTCACCCTCCTTTATTTCCCACCTTTTTCTCACCGATGAGTTCCCAGTGTGACTCTCCTCGTGACAGCATCCAAACTTTGCTGCCGCACGGGCCCCGAGCGCTCACAGCCCTCCATTGAAGCATCCCTGCAGGGGTTTTCTTCACAGTGGGGGCTAGAGGTGGGGGGTGAAGGTGAAAGTTTGGCACCGGGCAACAGATCCCCAACAGTGGGCTCCTTTGTTGCCAGGTTGCTCACGCTCAGCGATGTGGACGAGCCAGGTGGCCTCTGACCTGACCTCTACTCTGGGAGAACCGGTGGGCAGAGAGGCTGAAGTAAAAAAGAAAAGAGAAAGGCAAAATTTAAAAAAAAGAAAGGAAGAGGCTAACTTGGTTGGGAGAAAGGGTTGGAATGGAGGAAGGGGAGATCGTGGGGGGACGGTATGAAACAAAGTGCTCAGAAATAGGTCAACCAGTATCTCATTTTTCTTGCTAAGCTTGTAATCACCCTTGACAGGCACACTGTGGAACAGGCTATTCAGTAGGAATTCGGGGCTCATCACTGAATTATGGAGCCTAAACCATGATATAAGGGACGTTTGGAAGATGGAGGCTCTTTGTTTGATCACTTTTTGCTGAATTTGTTTGGTGTAGGTTTCTGCTGCTGAGATGGAGTTACCTTCATTAGTGGAGATTGTCTCCTGGTTGAGTCAGCGTGAGGGTTTTGTTGAGTCTCCACAGAAAAAAAAGGGAGGTAGTGTTGATGTTTTTGCTCAAGGGCACCTTCAGATAGGACAAAGGGTTATTCATTCACATTCAAAGGCCTGTCCAGCCATGCCGTGACTTTCATGTGACCCATGAAAAACACGTTTCAAAAGCTGCATGCTTTGATTCAGGCATTGGTATCTCCATCAGCCTGTTTTAATGGTAGAGAGCGTTCACATTAAGCCTTAAAGGGATATTCCAACATATCATCATCCCAAAGTATCAAATTCTGTCACTTTGTTCAATGCCAAACCAATATTAGATTGCAATTCCGAGATTGGAGGTTGGAGATGTGGCAGAAGTTTAAATCCCCCAAAAATGCTAGATTGTACCAATCTTGCTTCTTCACCCTGCTGGTTAAGGTTAGGCATCCAAATCTAGTCTAGCTTTAGGAAAATAATGAGTTTGGGTTAAAATATACACAATTCACAAAGTGAATGGGATTTTTTCCCCATTCAGAATAGGGTAGTACAATCAGTCAACCTACTTTTAAACTTCATGCTGAAGAAATGTGCATTTTCTTGCTAATTCGTTCTTCTTGCTATTCCCATTTGATAAGTAAGAAAAGTCAGTTATTCTTTAATAAATTAAATCACAAAATTTCTGAGGTCAAAAGTCATCATTGATGATAAAAACTGTTATTAGTCTCTGATGCAGATCAGTTAAAATAACAGTCTTTCATTACCTGGTTGCCAAGAATTGGGAAAAATACATAAATAAATAAATGAATTAAATAAAACAAGCAAACAAAAATATTCTGATTGCATAGGATAATGTTTGAGATGATCACCAATAATTATTACATCACATGGTTAACAAGCATCCATACTTGGAGCAAGAGACGAGTCTCACTCCAGTCAAGCTAAACTAAAACCTAATTATAAGTGTGTCAAAAGATTTTAACAAAGTGATAGAAAAAAACACTGTAAAAAAACAAAGAAATGTGAACTAACAAAACAAAAACTTAAATTAAAACAATTAAATGCAATTGATTAACTGAACATCAGCAAATGTGAGCATCTCTGTAAAAGCAAAGTCCATACCTCAACATGATTGAAATGCTGTGGTGGGACCTTATGAGAGCTGCAGATGAATCTCAATGAACTTAAACAATGCTGTAAAGAAGAGTTTAACAAAATTCTGCCACAACAATGTAAAATTATCCAAAAAATATTTCTTCAAGTCACTGCTGATAAAATTAGTGCTACAACCTTCTGAATCATGACTGTGAGTCAGCTGTGTTTGTACTCTAATATTTTGCTTTTCCTTCAAAAAAAAAAAAGAAAAGCTCATCTGTAATGAGCAAACTGAATGGAAGCTTGTGGCATTTTTCGACATCAATGAGTAAATATTTCAAGTTACTATCTTAAAAGTTTGACTTGCTAACTCAACCTTGTTGTGAAAAATACCTCAATCTCATAATTTCAGGCTATAGAAAAGAAATTTTGAGATAATAACTCAGAATTTTGACATATGGATGGCAAAAAACACTCTGGAAACCAAATAAAATTAAAATAAAATGAAAACATGAAGCTTAAAGTAAAATAAATACTAATAAGAAAATATAGAACCATAATATGTCTGCTTGGTGTGTCCAAAATCAATGCCACGCTTGCATCTTTTAGACCAGAGCAATTGACGTCCTGGGAATGAAAAGAGACCAGGAAACAGAGAACAGATTGAAATATGATCTCAAATCACAGATAAATAGAAGAAAAGTAAGGAAGATCAAAAAACGTCTTTAACGTAAATTAGGTGTAACCATTGTGATGCAAATTTTCACCAAGAAATCAATCACAATCTTCATCACTTCCTCTCCACACTGGATCAGAAATTCAAGCAGCCTAGAAATAATTGTGTGCGCCGTTGCTGAATGTTCATCAGGAAGCGATTTCCCCCCATCTCGCCGCAGATTTAAATGTGATCTTGTTAAGCCACCAAGGGACTGAGTCTCGCCCATGGGTGGCCAAAGGATACTCTGTGTTAATGAGGTGTGCACGGGCCCCGTGGGTAATGGTGGTGTCACGCCAAAGCTTTTAGACACCCGAGGGCAACGATACAGTTCGGCCCAGACCTCGGCTGTCGCCTGACATTCAGTTGACGCTGAAACAATGAAACGCGTCGACCATAAAAACTGGGTTTTCATTGGCAGTTGTGATCCCTTCCACTCTAAATACCCATTCTAATATGCACTTTGCCCATTATGTCTGTGTTAATAAGAAATCTCTTTGAGAATGTGCCCATTGTTGAGTGAGTCTGTTAATTATGACAGCTCAAAGTGCTGCTGTATTCTACTGACTCTTCCTCATAAGAAGCATGATTATTCATCACCAACGATAAGAATTAATATGCAGTACTGCATGCACCCCGAAAAATATTGTGTTTTTCCCCTTTCTCTCTCTCTCTCTCTCTCTCCCTTCCACCAAATTTGAATGCTCCAAATTACACATTCAATCCATCTTTGTTTGTGTATTTAACCCTGTTAAACATGGCAGCACTTTGTGACTTTTAAAGACCCGTGGCTTATTGGACTTGGAGCTGGCATCGCTAAGTGACAATTTGGGCTGTGTTTGCTATCAAATAAACACTTAATGTATCTGGGGATGTAAACAAATGTTCATTCACCGCCACGCATCTGCTAGAAATAAAGCCGGGCTTCAGAAAAAGTGTCGCAGCGCTTTCAACCAAAACGACACCCATTAACGCCCGCTGTATTTCTTCTTCTTCTTTTTTTTACATGGTTAGAGTGACACACTATATCTGATGATATAATAGATTGGCCTCAGCTGAAGAAGGTCAGAAAGAGAGCAGTACAATGAGGGGAGGCACTATAAGCTCTGAAAACTATAATGGTGAAGGGATCAGAAACCCCTGCTGTTTGTATCCAGAGCATTTAATCAAACTGGCATTAGCTTGGCACTGTAGCTTAAACTTTGCTTACCTTCCAATCCTGTCCGGGAACTTCATATTGTTGACAGTAGCTTTGAATTCAGCTATAGACTCAGCAACTAAAAGGATAAGATGGGCTTAAAGGGCTTTTTATAACCTTTCTATTCATCCTGAAACACTGTCAGTCCAAAGGACACATCGGCTCAAACACCTGGCTGGAAGTCCACGACGCTTTTAGCCCGGGCAGAGGAAGCATTTCAAATTAATTACTTGCAGGTTTATTGACTGTTGATTGCGCTTTCATGCGAGCTATGGAAGTGTACTCTTCTCTTAATGCTGCCTGTGTGACTGTAATGGGTGTCAGGTGATGGGAAAGGCTTGGCGAATGCTTTTGTTGTTCAAAAGAAGGCGAAATGTCAACACAGATGTGAATCAGAACATCTGCACATGTTGTTTTCTCCTAATGTTACCTCATCATGATACAGCATTGTTCTATTTCAAAGCATTTTCAGCTGTTCAACTCCATAGACTGTATATAAATAATGAATGTAGCATCCGGGTCTGAAAAGTGAAGCCAGTGTAGAAGTGCTTTTACTCTGCATTCTTTCTAATGGCCAGCAGGGGGCTACGTTTACAGATTGTATAAAAGTATTTAAGAAATTATCAGTCTTCCTTTTTTAATTTAAGATCTCTGTGAGACTTTCTTTACACATTTATGGTCTCTTTTGTGAGTTTCAAGGCTAATTTAGTAGAAAATGGTGAGAGGATGATTGAGTTGCTAACCACTTACTGGTTTCTCAGTCAGATTGGTTTTCTTACCGATCAACACCAAGGTAGCACCTGTGAATAATCTCCAGCTGAGATGTCACAATAGGAATTCTCTTTAGAGATCTGGTTTGTAAATAGTTGCAATGGTTATAAAAGATACCAGTATGCAAACTCCAGTTCCTACGGAAAAATGTGAATTTACCAACCTGTTGGTGTGTTGTAGCAGAGGTTTGCTGGGTGTCACTGGGTGAAATCACTTGCGAAGAGGGTGCTGCAACTGTCAATTGCTTCTGTCTCGAGCAGAGTGCTGCGGTCACTTCTTACTTTGCGTGGAAAAATGGTGATTTGTCTGTAAACACTTGTCAAGCTGTAGCAAAAAGTGTGTCGCAAACTCTTGGACAATCTTCAAAGTAAAAGTGGCACTGTTTGAAATGTATTGGTTGTAGTAATAAGGCACAACTTTTATTTTGAAGATGGCCAATCAGGCCTCAGTGAGGTTGCCAGGGGGTTGCAGACCAGTCTTAATTGGTGATTCTAAAATAACCACAGGTGTGAGCGTAAGTACTAATGGTTGTCTCTTTGTTAGTCTTGCAACAGATTGGGGACTTGTCCAAAATATGTCCTGCCTTTCACTTTATGATAGCTGGGATAGACTCTAGCTTTCCTGCAACCCTGATGGATGGATGGCAAATGATCTTTACTACCACTTGATGGGCAGTTGGAGAGTGTTTGCAGACAAGTCAACAACCTCCAGGCAAACTGCTTCCAACCAAAGCAATCACAAGGACGTTTGTGACCACTTTCACGCAACAACTGCCAACAAACTCCTGTTGTTGCTCATGAAGCACCAACCAGTCTCTTAGTTTGGGTGATCAGGGACTAAATGTTGTGCTTTATACTAAAATAAAGTGAAACATTTGGAGATGTCTTTTAATATCAAACCAAATTTAAAGCCACCCATGAGATCTAATTGACTGAGGACCTCTGATATAGAGGAGATCCACCAGAACCACCCGTCAGATGGAGAAAACATTTGGGGTGCAATATGAGAGCACATATATGTCCACTTTGGAAAACACTCATCCACAGGAAGCAATAAATGTCTCTTGCATTGGATCACAGGAAGCTTCCTGTCGAGTCCACTTCCACCATTGCTTTCCTGATGGTGGGTTGCTGGATTCCTTATCTTCCTTGCAGCTATAACTTTGTTGTTCTTCCTGCAGCATCCATGCTCTGTGGCTCCTTGTCATCTTCCTTGAGTTAGCCTTGCAAGCTGGGTCCCCCCCCCCAAAAAAAAAACACTCCTAGTTTTGGCCTAACTACCATCTGGGCAATCTCATTTTTATATTGTATCTATTTTGTAACGATTAATAAATGTGTGATATTCCCAAAGATAATGAATAATTTCATCATGATCATGATTATTTCTATAACTGAGTAACTCAGGTTCCCGTAGCGCAAAGAAAAAACGTCTGCATGGATGTGTGTTTAAGTGTGCTGATGTTTTCAGCGTGTATTAGACAACTTACCTCTTTTGCTCCTGCAACGTCCAACATTTCTAACTGTGTATAATGCTGCAGAAATGTCTTTAAACATCACTAACTGGAAAATAAAGCAGAAGGGGCATCTGATTGGCTTAAAACCAATTCGAGTTAGATGCAGAAGCAAGACAAACCTTCCATCCCTGCAGCTTGTTCAGAGCAGCGTGTTTATGCATGTTTGTCCGCATTTGTGTGTGTGTGTGTGTGTGTGCGAGTGGTTACGTATCTGTTATAATATAACTGAGAATCATGATGCAAGCTTTTCGCCCAGAGTGTTTTTGAGCTCATTTTCAAATGGTAATTTGCCTTATCCGAAGCAAACTCACTGAGTGTAAGTAAGTGATTATTTGCATGGCTGACAATCATTCGGCTCGCCTGCGGTCTTTTTCCAAACTGCTCCAGTTTGTCCAGTCTTTGAAAGAAAAAAAATACTCAGGGAGGGCCAGTTCTCTTTGAAATATCCTTTCATTTACCTTATCATTAGACACAAATGTGGCATAGTTAACAGTGAGTGAAAAAAGGAAAAGCACAGCCAGCCAGTACTTCTTCATAAGTCTGATGAAGGCTTATGAAGAAAAAAAAAATCTTCTTTGTGATTGTTGAATAAAGACACAGTTGATGATTTTTTTTTAACTGCTACTTTTTTCACTTTTTGGCAATCTTTTTTGCTCTAACTTTCTTGGGTTTTGGTTTTGAGCACCTCCAGGCTTTGGGTTTCTATCAAAGAGCCAAGTTTTCTGTGCTGCAGTTTAATTGGTTATTATCCCATTAGAGGCATCATGTTGGCCGGTAAAGTGCAGTAACGACAGGACGCACTGACAGCAGTACAATGTGGTGATTTAGTATCTGCACTCCCCCTCAATCACACTCAAATGTCAGCCACAGACTCATCAATGCCCCTAACCCTGAGCATACCCCTGAGACACACACTCAGCACACGGCCCACATGACTACACACCAGCATCACATCAGGGACCGGAGAAAACAAGGCACGAGGATACAGCAGAAGATGGATTTTCTAGAACTGCCTCTTTCTATGACAGATTAAATCAAACAAATATTGAACAATATTTTTGTTTTGAACTGCATTTCTAAAGCTGATTTAGTTTCTATCTTCTGAAAGGGGATACTTAATACTGGCTTGTTACTCTTACATCTCTAAGATATACTTATATCTGTGCATGCTGTAATATTTTAGACATAAAAAAGTGCTTAGGTATGTTTTTGGAATACAAGGCACGTCATGACTGTCTGGTGGAGGTTTCTGGTTGTCACTAGATATAATCAGTCGAAAAGACAAGCACCAAAAATCTCCATGCAATTGCTGGGAGATTCCCATTGCTGCCCGTAGTTTGCATTAAACGGAGTTGACTTGTTTTGCAAGTGTAGCCCAGCCCATAAGTGGCAAATGAGTAAGTAGTTTAAAATGCTTAAATAGCTAAAAGTTCATTTAAAAGTGTTTAAAAGTTCACAAGTTGTTTAT
This sequence comes from Rhamphochromis sp. 'chilingali', assembly GCF_963969265.1. Lineage (NCBI taxonomy): Eukaryota > Metazoa > Chordata > Actinopteri > Cichliformes > Cichlidae > Rhamphochromis > Rhamphochromis sp. 'chilingali'. Next base: position 20,540,080 of record NC_137931.1, read on the forward strand.
GTGTGTTAAAACAGTAGCTGACAAAATTATTTGCTACACGTTTATTTCTATGCACTTGAGAGTGATGCGCACAGTCTATTTCCTTGGTGAATGCAGAGTTTGCCATTGGTTTAAGAATTTTGAAGGTATCTGGAAGCAAATACTACTGAGATTTGTTTTGAACTGTTTCTATCAGATTCAGGGTATTACAGTGCTAATAGTAGCTAATAATGTTACACATATACCACCATTAGATGTGTATGTTGTAAGTCAGGAAAAGAACAAGTGAACTTGACATGAGATTAAAAGGCTTTATTAAGTAAATGGACTGAGAGACATTTGTGTATGCTCACTGAAGTATAGCGAGCATACACCCTGTCCTCTCAGCATTCTCTTAGATGGTTCTTTTCCAGTTTCCATCACAAATTCACTCCCAAACTGCGGCAACTGACTGCTCAGGAGGTCGTGATTAAAACTACTGCACGTGCAGACTTTTGTTTTGCTTTTCCTGCTTGCTTTGCAAGTGAAAGGGTTGCATTGTTTCAGACCACAATGCACACAACAAGCTGGTTGTGTTCTGGTCACATTCCTATATACAAGCAATGTTACTGTGCATTTCATTCTTTTCTTTCCCACTTTGTACACGAACAGCCTCCATCTTGGTAAGAAAACTACAAGAGTGACACTGCAAATGTGAAAAAAGTTCAGTCACAGCGGCTGCAGTTTGCCCTTTCTATCACTCGGTACTTGTTCCTGCTATGGTTGAACGAGTCCTTTCTGTGGGGCAAGACTGGCAACTGTTTCATTGGCCACTCTTTGAAAGAACTGATGCTAAAATATATAAAGAACTGCTGAATGTAGCAACAAAGTTGCATTGGCCAGTCTGAAGCCCAGTAAACAGATAAAGTGATTCAATGGTAGCTAATGGTTGGTTGCTGGCAGATATTCCAGGCTCCAGTGAGGTGGTTATTACCCCTTCATGTGCCAATGAGTGGTATCCTTTGCCCTCATCACTTGAGTAGCTCATCTCAGAGTTGATGGGACCTGCCCATTACACACTGAAAGCTGTTATTTACTCTGTCACTACTTGAAGTTGCTGGATGCCATTGATAGTTGATGGTCTCTGGTTGCCACATTGTTGGTGTTTCTGAATGCAGAAAGTTTTTTTTTAAAGGGTAAGCCGATGGTTTTGGCATTTACCTGCACTCCAAAAAAAACATGCTCAATTTGGACTGCTCAACAGAACTCGGACCACAAGTGAACAACAAGCAGAAAACAGAAAGCCTTGTAGCCCCATGCCTACAGATTCTGCAAATTCATATATCATTTTTACAGAGATTAATGTCTTGGCATCAGTGAGTTGAACTGAAGCGTGATGATACCTGCTGTGCGTGAGAGGGATGTCAGGCACCCAAGCTGAGATGGTATTTACTTCCACATTTTTTTAAAAAAAAAGCAAAAACTCCCAAATTGATTCCAAAGCCATATAGATAATTATTTTATCAAGGATAAAACTCACCTTTTCCTGTCACAAAACACTAATTGATTAAATCGAATATTAAACTTTTATTTTATTAACAGGCACATATTAGCTACAAAATGTAGAAAAACCCAGGAAACTTCTTTTTTTTTTTACAGTTTCACACTTCTAAAGAGGCAAATAAGTTTCAATGCAGTGCAATCCTTGGGTAGCATTGAAACTTTAAAAGGTGCCTGTTCATAGGTGTGTGGTTTTTTTTTTGTTTTTTTGTTTTAGAAAAGGACATTGTACTTTTGTGCTTCAAGAAAGTAAAAAAAAAAAAAAAGGGAAACAAACGAAGCAATATGTGTCTTTTGCTTTTAGATAAGACAAACTATTGCTGTGCTTTTGATTAAATTTCTTGGCATCTGCAGAATTGGACGAGTGTGCTAAAAAAAAGAAAAGAAAAAAAAGGTCCAAACCCTTCTTTGTAATAAGCCTAAGAACCCACAGGGGCTAGAAACATTGTTCTGAAATGAGCATTAATAAAACTGTTTCAGGAAGAAAGCCGCCAGCATGCATTCAATACATGCCAATAACAATCTGGTATAGGTTTCGCCTTGCACAGAGAAAACTGGGAGAGGGTAACAAAAGTCATAGGAGTCCTTCATTTGCCATGCTCATCCATCAATCAGTATTTAGGACATTGACAAGTGGTAATTTAATAACCAGTGACCTGGGCTGGCAGGAAGCCGGCCTGACAGACAATACAAACTCATTTATCATGGTGGAGCTGTGCTGCTGTGGATCCTCTCTCTCTCTGATCCGCTGATTGTCGCTGTAGGAGTCACCCTCGGCAAAACACCGAGGGGGTTTAGCACACATGAGGCTGAGCTCAGAGATTTAAGTACAGCTGGATAAACGGAGTCTTTAGGCTGTTACGGGTTACAGTTTATCAAACAGGGAACCTTGACGTTCACCTTCATTTTTTCTCTTAAATAACATTGAGTCTGGGTTAACGTGTTTTTAACCTTCTATCACGAGTGTTTACTCTAAAGAAGTAATGTCTTACACATTAATTCTTCTTTTAAGGTAATCCATTACATTACTTAGTTGTTCCCTGTTGAAAGTAATTTGTCACAATAATCACTGCATTACTTTTGCATTAGTCTATAACACAGCCTGCACTGAAATGTATAATTACCTGTTAACAATATACTGGATACCTCAAGCTACAATCCCACACACTAATGAGGACGCACAGAAGATCTTTGTTTTAGTGTGTGGACACAGAGCCAGCAGCGAATTTAAAAACTAGCCCAAAGAGGACTTCACAGAAAAACATTGTGGCCACAGTTTCTGCTAGAAATAGGTACGGGTGGAAATGGAGGCTTTGGGGCCAGTCGTGTTTCTGCTTTTGTTTGATATTTAAGATCATTCATTGATTGTTAGTTCAGAAAACATGCTGTCATGAGCTTTTGCACTGTGCTTGAAATAAGTTACATTACATTAGATTACAAAATGAAGCCAATACAACGTTGGGTTTGCTATTCCAAATAAATAAGGAGCTATGGTGTTACCCACATGAACACCATATCACACGAGCTATGTCCTTTTTCTATATCCAGTGTATGTTTTTGCTCAGTCTCATATCTCTTTCTTATCATTCTGATTTAGTTTTTGCTCCCAGACATCCGTCTGTTTCCTTTCAAAAAGTTCAAACTCACTGATTTTCCATGTGTCTTAGATAAGAATTGATTGCTAGCGCTCACATGTACGAGCATTACAGGCTGAAAACTTCTTTGAGGATTCTTTAAAAAACTTTTTTTTAATGTTAACTTTGTCCGGTACTTCTCCCACGTGTTGCAACCTTTCCTTGTATGCTAAAACGTCCCCAGAGATTCCAGCTGAATAAGTGGAGGTCATTTATTTCAGCGGATGACTGCGTTCTCATCTTTTACTTGCAAGCCAGGGTCAATTCAAGCTGCACACTTGGCCCCCTCTTGGCTTAAACGCTCACTGTGGTTGAGCTGATGTGTGTTTGCCCACATACAGTAACATCATATACCTCTGTGAGCTTCTGATCGTGTTGCTGCCAAATTGCAAATAGTGGGCAGGCGTCCACATGAGCTGCCACTGGGCCACAGTGCGGTGAGTTAGCAGGCCTGCTTATGACTCACCCACTGCATTTGACTCCCGAGGAGGCAGTAAAAGCTGTAATGTGGATTTTAATGTGCTCTAATGATCTTTTGTTTGTCTTCATTTGCGTTGCGCTTGCCTTGGAATCATGGCGTCCTCTTCCAGCAGCATCACCTGTAAAAGTGAACACGATAATGAGGATGGTGATGATGTGCAAAGTGACTGCCGCTGTATAATAATGCACTCGCTAACCTGGTAACCTTGTTTAACAACGCGAACGGGGTTAGTTATGCCATCATTAATGCATAATCTTAAACGCTTTGATTTTGCCGAGAGAAAACAGGGAGCATTTGGCTGTCTTATTTGATACTGTTATCGGCAAACAGCACTTTTATCACATTTTTAGACAGAAATTTTAATCCTAATGCCATGTAAAGTGAAGGCAAACAAGAAGAAAGAATGAATTAGTGTCTTTACTCCCAACAGTCTGATGCTATTTAACTCGGCTAATCAAAGCTTTACCTCAAAGTCTTGCAATGTTTTTTTATTCACTTTACTTTAGCCACAATTTTAAAATCAGCCACAAAATTAAAAACCAGCACCAAGATCATGGCAAAAAGTGCCCCACGAAGTTTAACCTTCAAGGTCTCAACTGGAGTGACCAGGTGTCCCACTTTATGTGAGACTGTACAGTGGTTTTATCCCTTCTCTGTTCCACATTTTGACTGACCCAAGTTTACACAAGTCAGTGCATGGCTCAGCAGAAATATGTGCTTCTAAAAGAGATGTGCTTATCTATGGATGCATCCCTCCTGGAACCCAAAGATGCATACCGGACAGTACAGCAGCTGAAATGAAGACCATAGAAACAAACTCTCAGTTCATGTTTATAGGATGTTTGAAACATTGCATTAACATAAAATACGGTGTATTTTTCCTTCATAAGCTCAATTACAAATATATAACCTGCATAGTTTGTATGTGATTATATTTGATTGCTGCCCTAGCTGGAGCAGGCCTTATACTTCATAAAGCCATAGAGCCATAAAGACCTTATATCATGTTGGCTTCATTTATCAAGAAATAACAAAGGAACAGGCCTCACCTAGCTGTGAAACTGATGGCTAAATTTTCTAATTAATTTGGGAGGACTGTGTAATTTGAAATAAAAAAGCAGTAATTGATACATTGGTTCTGCTAGAGGTTTCTTCCTATCAAAAGGAAGTGTTTCCTTCCCACTGTCACCAAAGTGCTTGCTCACAGGAGGTCGTCTGATAGTTGGTTGGTTTCTCTGTATTATTTGTAGGGTCTTTACCTTACAATATACAGTGCCTTGAGGCTATATAAATAAAGCTGAATTGAATTAATGCTTCCATCACATATTGATTGTTTAATTTAAATCCAGCATAGCGGTGTGTAAAATAAAATTTAGACTTTCATATTTGGGGAAAAGAGCAGTAGCCCTAAAATGGAACCCTGGGGCACAACTTTGGATATTTAAAGGAACAAATAAGATGACCCAATGAAGCGGACCTATTAAGTTCTAGCTGATATGTAACCTGAAAACCAACTTGGAGCACACCAACTGAGCTAGTATCGTAGAGTCTCTCCACCAAGGTGACACGGTCAGTTGGCCTTTTCTTATCGAGCACTCAGTTACATCTTCAGTATGAACAATTAAGCTTCAGGGCCACATAATTCCATGCTTATCCTTTACACTGTAAATTCTGAAGTCAGCCAGCTCAGGCTGCTTTATCGCAGTCCTTGAGTCCAGAGGAAATCAATGGGATTCTGATTAGTGCAGGCCAAAGGGAGACTCATGATTATTACCAATAAAGTGAATTAGATAAATGATTTTCTTTTTCTTTTTGTTAGGGGACTTCAAAACCTGCAGTCCGATCAAATTCAAGATCAAGTCATCAGCGGAATTGCTGTTGATTCATAAATAAGCTAATTGGTCCCCCACCACCCGCTCTATACCTCACTCCACTCTCTGTGTGTCTGCCCTTGCTGGCAGTCCAACACTTTTATTGCTTAGTCAAACCACCTCCTTCCATTTTTAAATTGCCTATTGAGTGGATATCTCTGTGGACTTGCCAGCCCTACCATTAGTATCACCTTCATGCAGCCTGTTTTTTTTTTTTTGGTAGGGAAATGTTTTAGGGTATTTGCACTGTGCAGCCCATGTAATTTAATTGTCTCAAGATACAGATCGTGGACCCCCAAGGTTGTAAAATCCATTGGAAACCAAGGATAACAGGCGATAAAAGCATCTCAGTAAATAAAAACTCTTCTAAATGTAATGAAAATTAATACATTAAAGCCACCCACCTCAAATTTACAGTTAACTCATGCTCATGTCCCTGCAGTCAGGTGCTTTCCTCTGGTGTGAAAAACCACTCCTGCCTAATTTTAAGAAGTGTTGTCATTTTTATTTATTTATTTCTTTTACATTTAATTTTCAAAGGCAGAATAATACCTTTCAACACTTGTCACTCGAGATAACCGACAATCCTGCTGTTTGTGATTCATACCGCAGCATTTTTCTCACCACGGCGTATCTCTTTGCAGGTGATAATTTTGTCTCCGAGACGTGCGTTTGATGTCGGTGTTGGGTGAAGCGTCACCTCAGATTAGATCGCATTTGTCCACAGAAAGCGTATAATCACACTGCAGATGTCTAAATAGCAAACAATGGATTTGAAATCAAAAAACACTTTGTGTAAACTTACTCTAGAGCATCTATAATTTGTTACTCTTAAATGTGCTGTAGAGTCACTGTGTTTTTGGGGGGGGGATTATTTTTTTTTTGGATATATGGAAAAAAAAGATAATCCCACAAACCAAGGGTCAGTTTTCTGATGTTAAATGCAGCTCACTTATCAGCAGTACTTATGACAAGCCAGAAGGTCATATTCCAGTCTCGTTCAGATCAAAATATTTGCTCTACACAAGGATAAACCAGGTTTGGCCAACAGCAGTAACCCTCCCCCATACACCACTGATTCAAATGAGGTAACCCCGCTGAGTGGAGGCTTTCCAGTTTAGCTGCTGCAAACTGGCCTGACTGACTGGACAGATTTCAGTCATTCTCCAGCAAGCGGAGCCAATCCGGACCAAGTCCAGCTGTGATGCGTATCTTGGATTTTGTTCGAAAGCTGTCTGGAAAGAAAGAAAACATCCAATTGACCCTTTCAAACACAATCACATTTAACAGTGCTTCTGTTATCGTGTGTGCGAAGGAGCCATCCTGCCTTTTCTCTTTTGTTTTTATGTAAATACCTATCAAAATATTGGTATTTTATATCCATTTCATGCAAGGCTTTTTGAGGTGTAAATGTGAGTTCATTTCACTGCTGACTGAAAAGTTGGAAATCCTTCAGTGTTGACAACTCCTCCACTTAATTTTTACTCACACAGTTACTGTAAATCACTGCTGCATCTAGACGGTTTGTTCAGGGAACAAACTTGGACACATTTTTCTTTTTCTTGGCCACGTTGTCACATTTCATTCAGAGCAAATGAAATTGTAGGCGAAGTTAACATACACAGACGCTGTAGTTATCCTTTACTAGATTTATTTTACTAAAATGAATCTCCAGTGATGTTTGATATCTCATGGAAAGTTATCATGGAAAATTAAATGAGTATTCAAAACGCTCTTTGCAACTGAAGTAGCTCCAGTGCATTGGTGACCATTTGGGGCCTGGCCCTGAGTCAGTGGATCCTTTGGGTCCTTTGTGGAGTCTTCATAGTCTAACCTATCTTCCCAGTGGATTGGCACTTGCAGAGTTTAGAGGTCATGTGATGATATTTAGTGCTTTATATGGTTAAACTATGACCAGTTGGACCTTGTTGTGGACAGGTGTCCACTTTGAAGAGTAAATGGTAAAAGCCCTCATACTTTTCTACTCTGACACCCAAAGCGAGCCTCATTCACCCAGTCAAACACACTTATACGCCTTTTCTCTCTATACCTCAGCGCCTTCTATAACATTCACACTCATAGATACAGACATGTACATGGACTCTTCTTGGTTTCCTCTACAGAAAAGCTGTAGTGGTGCCTGCTGCCCCTGTGACACAGACCCAGATAAGTGGTAGATAATGGATGAATGGATAGATGGTGGCCGTTATAACCACAAGAGGCAATTATAGGATGAAGGCAACTTAATTTTTCTACCAGAATTCTATTAAGTCATTTTTTTAAAGACCTTGATGGGAATAATATAAGCAACCCACAAAGAGACCATGAAACATTTATTAAATTAAAGATGCATTATCAGCAGCAGCAGCAGCAAACATTTCCCAAAGTAAGGTACTGATTGCATCCGACCTAGTAGAGCTGTCACTGTGAAAACCATTCAGTATCACTGCTAGTCTTTTCTTAGCTCTAGCTCAGGCAGCTGTGTCTTCACAGCCTTGCGATGCAGAGTAAATTGCCACCAGCAAAGCTACCTGCTCCTGCTCTGTGACTGTCAGTATCATCTCCCTCCGCTCTGGGACTAGCTTCACCTCGCTAACAGCTGAGACCCCCCTCCTGGTGTTTATGCGTGTAAGTCACCTGGAAACCTCGTGTAGCGGCGGTATCAGCAGGGCGCAGGTTGCACTCTGAGCCCCAGGGAGCCGCCGTGCTACGTGTGTATGTGTGTGTGTGTGTGTGGGGTTGCACATTCTCATGACTCAGATGGGATTACAGGTTGCTAACACTTGATGACACAAGCTGTTTTCAGCATCTCACCCACCTTGTGTGCTAAAGACTTAACTTGCAGGTTCAACGCACACAGAAACACACGTAACCCATGTGAAGATGCCGTTCACGGGCGTTGAACCCACGCACACACACACACACACACACACACACACACACACTAACACACACCTTATCCTTCTCATGAAGTGAAAATTGCTGGCTTTGCTGTATACATGCATGCACGCACACACACACACACACACACACACACACACACACACACACACACACACACACACACGCACAGGACGAATAGACAAACTCATAAAATTGTATTTGAGTTGGAAGGAAGAAAACAAGCAGGCAAGCGTGAGTGAACAAGTACAGTGTGACACACACACAGAGGCAACACAAGCTTGTACGCGACATAAAATTGGACTCATGTTTACATGCATGAATGGAAGAAGGCAAGCGTGCATGCATGCAGAAACACAGCCCCGGTTAGCTCACATACATGATAACAGCAAGGCTCATCTCACTACTAGAATCACGGTATGACTCTAGCACACGCTGCGACGGTCTGCGTGTTTATAATGACTTCTTTTTATCATCACTGGGTTTCAGATGATCCACGTTACTGCGAGAAATGTTAGATTTCAACCTCTCTGTCGTGATGTTGATTTAGTCTTGCCATGTCCTGCTTTGTTTTTCTCATTGCTGGTCTTTGTGTGTTCCTGTCAGGTTCACCCTTGTTAAAGTTTTAGTTTGACCTGCCTGCTGCACATTCAACGGTGGCCCCGCGAGGTCAAATGCAGAAAGAAAAATGTTGCATGAGCGCACACAATTCAGTATAAATAAGTCTGACATAAATGTATTTATATAATATAATAAAGTAAAGTAAGGGAATGGAATGGGGTAAAAATTGTGATTGCGTCACCTTCTTCTCCTCTTCTGTCCCTTCTTAGTAAGTACTTTGTCTCTAAAAGTAAATGCAGTATTAGTCTAATCATCTTGCTGGAATCTTTGTTGTTAACAGAGGAGCAGCTGGAGTCAGTACATAAATGATGCTTGTGATAATGGATGGTGTAATTCACTCTTTACGTTTGGGAACAGTTGGTAAAAGCCTTAATGCATCACAGGAATTTGCATCAAAAGCCGTAGCATATATCTTTGGATGTTGCTTATGTAAACTTATGTCCAAACCCTGTATGTCACCTCGCCAGATTTATGTCAAACTTGTGATAAATGACACAACACAATGATCCCGATTCCCGGTGCTGATACAGGCCCCGAACTATCCCGAGTTAGCCCTCTAATTGGACTTGACTTCCAGCAGAAATTGGCCAAAGTCCACAGCCCTAAAACCTAACCAAATCTGGCAGCCGTACACGAGGCCAGAACACAGTGTGAAGAGATTCAGCCCCAGCTGACCGATATACTTAAACAAAAGCGTCATCAAATCTTTTTCATTTAGCCTTTTTCTGTCATTCATGCAGCAACTCGTACCAGCTCAGGCCTTTAAAAGGACAGTGTACGTAACAGCAGCTGCATGTCCACAGACAAATATAATAATATAGTAATATATGAAAATATCCAGCCTCAGTAGTTTTAATAACACATATGATTAAATTACAGCACATTTGGGATCATTTTATTGTTTTCATAAAACTATCGGAGGCTATAAATTCAGAGGCAACAAAGTTTAATGACCTGCGCTCACCTCGTGCTGGCCGGCGCTGCAGGTCTCACTTGCAGGTTAAATTAATTTTCTCCTCGCTCCCTCTCTCTCTGTCCCTCTCTGTGCCCAAAGTTATTTAATATCCACTCAGATTCTGATTCATTATTACCTGCTAGACCCCCACCACCACCCCTCCACTTCCCCACCTTCCAGATACAGCTTTGAAAGACCACCGTATCTCCGAGGCCTAATTAGAATTGAAAGTCTGCTCGTTTGGAATTGTCAACTCTCACCTCAAGCCTGGAAAACTTTGGCTTGCATTTCAAACACACACCTCCCCCCACCTCTGTCGCACTGTGAGATAACGTACACGATATAACTTTGCCGTGACCTTAGGTAAATGAACATTAATGTACGTGTACGCCAGGTTCTGTGTGTCTCTTTTTGTGTCTGTGTGGGTGTGTGTGTTGGGGAGTCAATTATATTAAAAAAATGTGGATTAGCAGCTCTTCTTTTGCGTCTTTTCTTTTTTGAAAAAAATTATACCACAGAGGATATTTTCTTAACTCAGCATGCGGCCCATAAACATGACGATCCATCAGTCTTGGGTGTCTTGTTGGTGGGGTGGGTGTGTGTGTGGGGGGTTTGCTAGGGGAAAAAGAGACGGTTTGTTTTCACACTTAAGGAAGATATGAAATAGAGTGTCCTTAACTTAATCACCACCTTGTTTTACTACATTTGCATACATTTACATATTAATTGGACCACCGATTAAAATTGCTTTTGTAATTTTAATTAAGTGTCCACAAAGGTATATGATTAGCACTGTTTAATATACAGCCTGACATAACTAGAAGCAAAAAAAAAAAAACCTCCCCTCCCAACACCTCTCTCCCACCATTCTCCTTTCAGAGAGGAGGGGATTACTTACAGGGGAAGCCTGCTTCATGATAGCCTTTTTTTTCCCTTCATTTTTTATGTTCAGTAGATTAGGCTGCCAAAGAGACCACAAAGGAGGGGGGCGGGGCCTCTGACTCATTGAGGATTTTTGTTTTCTTTGTTTTTTTTTAAAGATTCAAATATTGTAACATGGCGTTTTAGTGACAGTCGGCGAGTAAAGAGCCCCCTCTAAGCGACTTGTGAATTAGGCTGTGTTCACACTGTAACTGAAATGTGGTCCCAGTGCATCTTTTTAGTGTCACTTACACGATTTGCAGTAATCATCATCCAGTGTGTGCTGAAAGGCTGATGATGGTTAAGGGGCCCACAGCTGGAAAGGGCCAACACACTCAAAATCCCTGCAGAGCTTTTTCTTTTTTAGGGGGAAGGTGTTTTTATTTCTTCTGCCCATGAGTTTTGACAGTGATTAAGTTATTGTGTAATCCCAGGATGAGGCCACAGGAAAAAAGATGTGATTCCTTCCTCGGCTGCAGCACAGTTTAATTCATCATTAAGAATCTTTTTTTTTTCTTTTCCGTACATACATTCCCAGGTGTTTGCAATCCATCAGTAGTAGTAGTAATAGAAGTAGTAAGTAATGATATTGTTAATTGGTGCATATAAGGGGCTTCTCTGAAAGTACAGGGTGTATCAAGAAGAATCATCCGCTATCAAAATGCTTTAATTCTGCAGCCAATTCAACGGTGACAATCAAAACGTGCACTGTTAGAAAGAGCAGATTCGTGAGTTTCACGTGGTTCCTGGTAGGTAGCATAGCAACAGCAGTAGCTGCAGACACGCTTGCAAAAGTGTGGGACAAGATTGAATATCGTATGCACATATAGTTGACTTGCAGTACAACTTTATTTTCAGCCATGTCTTTTAAACTGCAGTGTCTGTGTCCATTATTTAAAAAAATATAGCCCTTTGAAATCAGAAATCTGTTAATAAATATCAGAACACTATATTGAGTTGGGACAGGACCACCAAGGCCCACACCAGGACCCACATGGGCCTTTTCTAGAACTGGCTCGAGGGAGAGTCTCCTATGTCCCTGCGCCTGACAAGGTTGTTAGACTCCAAGATCTCCTTGGAATTAAGTGTTCTTACCCCTTCCCCTGTACCAACCTCTTGTGCTGTCAAGCTGTCAATTTATTGGTTGATCTTTGTTCCTACCTTCACCATGGGTAGGGACTGAAAGAATAAGATTATGGTACATGCGATTGAAATTAGATAACTGAGAGAGGCACAGAGCTCTCCCCCACACTGAAAAAGAACCAGTGAGGTGGTTAAGGTATCTGACAAGGATTCCTCCCAAAAGCCCCACAGGTGAAGTGTTTTAGGGATGTCCAAAGGGGAAGAGGATCCAGAGCAGATGCAGCTAGAGAGAATATGTCTCTTAGCTGACAGATGTGTTGCTCTGTAGCAACACATGAACCGGGTTCTGGTTAGACGAGCCCACCACTTGCTGAAGATCTACCAGAGAACAGACGAGCACAACCCTCGCTAGTCCAACTGTGGGAGGAGAGACTCACCAGATGCCTTCAAAATGAGTACATTTTCTAATGTTTATCTGGGTTTGGGTCTGAAGGGTAACAGTCCAAGCAGTCCAAGTCTGGGCCACCACTTCCAGCTCATCTGGGTGGGAAACTGAGTCATTCCCAAGTCAACCGAGAGTTATAATCTCTCTAGCGAGTCCTGGGTTTACCCTGGGACTGGTTAAATACGCCCAAAACACCTCACCTGGGAAGCACCCTAGTCAGATCCCCAAGCAAACCTTAACTGGTTACTTTTGAATGACCAAGCTCATCATCTTCTGTCTAAGGATGAGCCCGGCCACCCATTGAAGAAAGCTTATTTCTGCCTCTTGTATCTGTGACCTCATTCTGTTGGTCACTGCTAGAGCTCGTGACTGTAGATGAGGGTAGGGATGTTGATTGATCACTTGGAAGAATGAAAAACTAAAAATGTTAGGTGGGACAACAAAGTGAGGTCTGTGTGTGGGGGTACACTGGCTTTTCCTTTTCTAGAGCTAGTGTGACGTATTTATATGTTCACATCTACTGTCTGTATTGTTGTTGCTCTTACACAATCTGTGAGGAGATTTTGCACAAGTTTCATACGTATAGATGATATTTTGCGATACTGTACATCTGCATGTTGTGCTCTTGTCTGTATGCAGACAAGTCTTCAGCTGGGAAAAATTTGAGAAGTTTTCTCTCCCACACTCTTAATGAGCACAGCTTTTGCCAAGTCAAATGGCCTGACATGTAACAGAGAGACTTGCGCACCATTTTTCTGATGTAATTACAGCAGAGTTGGGGTATCATACTGGGGACTTTTCAGAAACGTAATATTACCTCATTTTGTCTTTGGTGTGGTCTGGAAGGTTTTTCAGAGGCATTTGGAAGCATTTTACTCATAAAATACTTAACCATTTAAGTGATAGGATTCAGTTTCCTGGGCTCTGTCCCTGCTGCCAACCGCAAAAGATTGAAAACTGAGGCGGGGGGGGGGGACTGCAGGAGGTTGGTACATTCTCCCCTGTCATGTCCCGTGCCCCTTTTCACTGTCTTAACACAATAGAAAAATTGTGGTATTTTTTTGTTGTTGTGTTTTTTTATCGAACAATGCTTTGAAATTTCTAGAAACTGGAGCTCTCTGTTGCCAACTATCACCCATGCATGTTCCAGGATTTGTTTCTTTATTTCTACCCTGAGCCAACGCAAGTTTCAAAAGACAAAAGGAGGCCTCTTCTTCCACGATAATGTCTGGCATGGAGCGAGTCCTCTCATTACTCGTACCCACCTCTGTGATGACGAGCGTTTCTGTCATCCAGCCCAATCCTCAAAGCTGTCTTTTGGGAGCCCCCTGGGTTATGGCATTAGTTTAGCTTTCTTCCTCAATCCACCCTCCTCCCTCTGCTTCTTTTGCTCTTAAATTGCTGCTTCTTGAGTTACTAAGCTGTTCTAATAGGTGCAAACTGCACGGACTCTCTGTCCTCAGATGGGACGCACCTCTCTCGATTTCTGTTTTGTGGGTATAGAATAAAGGGCTATCCCACTATGCGCCCCTGTCACACGCGATGCCGGGCTCGGCGTGGAGATTTCGCCTGGCTCCCGAACAGCGTCCTCAACGCCAAAGATTTAAATCTGTTTCCTATTTCTTGCTTCGCTGTTGACATCAGAATGTTCCAACCTCAGTGTTTTATGTGTGCTTGTACCCCCCGAAACATCTAAAACACACACACGTTCACATACATGGGACACTTACATAATTACACACATACATTTAGAGAAAACACACACACACACACACAGGCATCTGAAAGCACACTTACAGTCACATAAAGCCACATGCATGCAGAAACACATGCAGGCAAGGTGATCATGTACTGGAATAGAAACTTTGCCTGTTGAGAGCAGAGACATCCCACTGAGCTGCTTTATAGGACATGTTAATTAGCCGTGAATGATCAGCAACCATCGGCTGTCACACTCACACACCTTTTCAAAAAAAAAATGTCTTTACTCTGTACCCCTTGAAACTTAAGTAGGAGAAACCCTTTAAGCTTTTCTCTGAACAGAGCGGTTTCTGTCATATTTCAGGCCATGCTAATTGAACTAAATGACAGTTTGTGCCACAACTTCATTGACATATACTCAGGTGTCAAAACCCGTTATGCAGGGTACAGAGGAGGTCGTAAAATGTCAGGAAAGAGACTGAAAAAGGGAGACATGCAGGAAAAGACCAACAAAAATGATCACAAAAATCATTAACTGAGGAGGATGTTTTCAGGATAGCAGAGACAATCTGACGGGGAAAAGCTGAGACGAAATAAACACCAGAGAGTAATTTTAAGTACGGTGTTATTTTTGGGGGGTAATTTTGTGTGAAAACAAACAACATTTAACTATCTTACATTATAAGTACTCTGTACTTTTTGGGGTGTGGGCCATATCATGAGGCGCCTAACCACTTGGCTAACTTCCAGATATTGTACAGGAAAGAAGCCGCTCCTTTCCAGAGTTACGTTTAATTGTTTGATAGTGACTGTGAAAGAGAGAAATAAGTCACTTCATGCTCCTTGTTTCTTCGTCTAGGCTGGTAGGTTTGAACAGTCCTTATCACATTTATATTAGTAAAATTAAGGGGCAGTTAAAAAAATAGAACATCAACATAATCAATATTACATCACAACATATAAAAAGGGCAGATTAATCCACTGCATATAATGGCCTGCACCCTGAAAGTTCAGCGTATTGACGATGTAAGAAGGAGAAATATTGTTTGTTTTTCTTTGAGACACGTAACATTTCTCACACAGCGCTTAAATTTATTTACTTACTAAACCTTCACTACCTTAAGTATTTAAAGTCAAATATAGTTACATTGTTATTTCAAATAAATTATATTAAAAGTCCATTTAAACACAGGGGAGGGCAGGCCATGTTATAAAGTGTAACCAAAAAATTAGTTCACCTAAAATATTAAAAATAGACATCAGAGTTAGAGTTTACAGGTTGGTCAGGGGCAGATATTATTTTGTCTTTTCTGATTCTAATTGAAGATTAAGATCTTGGACAAGGAGATTTTTGGATGATAAAAACTGGACTTCAGCCATGTGATTGGTGAGAATTTAGCTTTAAAACTGTGGAGAAGCAACAAATGTGTCCTCAGACAGTTCATAGCCTTTCATGTTTAGCATGTAGTTTCTGACATCCTATATGACAGGCAACAAGACGAGCTGAAGAAAAAAGGGTAAGAAGTTCTCGATCTTTATGGCTGAGAACTTGGGAGCTAAAACAGGCGCTTCAAACTGTCACACAGGAGGCCACCTTCACTTTCCCGCAGGCCTGTGGGAGTGAAGGCGACCGTGAGCATGCTGTGCAAATCACAGACGCTTCTGCTGCACACCATCACACTACATAGGTGGCATGGGTGATGAATACTGCTCCCCCCCCCGATGCCTGAGCATTATCATAAATAAAATAGAGCACAAACACCAGCCTTTGCGCACTAATGGAATTTGTCAACATGAAAGAAGTGTTATTGAGCTCCGCAGCTCCCTCTCTTCTCTTTGCTGATGCCTTGCCAAATACTTATCCCCTCTCTGGTGAGCATTTAGCGTTAACTCGCGGTAGCTCCTGGGAATCGCACAGGCGTAATGAAATTACCTCGGCACAAACAAATAGGGTCAAACTCTCAAGGAGACGAGCATTAGGGCCGCATTTTCCTAATTACGTGGCGCATTCTCGTGGCTGTCTTGCGGAAGCCGCGGGATCTCCAGGACGCCACCATGTCCAATCCAGGGTAAACACGCCACCAGGAGAAGAGTCGAGGAAATTATACTAAGCAAAATGGGATTACAGTAAACAACTCCTAATGTTTTGTCGATTTGCGGCTGATAATTAAGCAGATTTCACGCTGATTTGCCGAAAGAGCGACGATACATCAGCAGGATAGACGATGAAGCTGGAAGTCTGGATGTTCTTGTGCGTCCAGCAGAATGCCAGCACCAGTTATTCGGTATCTCTTTGCACCTGTGGTGAGAAGAGAGGACACGTGCATGAACATATGAGTCGATACCCACCCCCACCCCCACAGCTGCGGTGCTGTCCTTGATCATAATGTCATTTCTTTACCATAACAATGCTATCAGATCTGTTTTCTCCAATTCGTCTCACCTGTGTTATCACTGGCAGCAGAGCAAGAGATGCCATTACCTACATGACCGTGACAGAGCGTTTTGTAATTATTGAGCATGCCTCTGTGGTAATTACTTCAGTTTACTGAATTATAAAAGCTGAGAAGGAGGGGAGAGAAGAGCCACGGCCCCGAGCTGAGACAGAAATATTCTTCCGGAGGCTGAAGAGCTGAGAGACTTTCCTTGGCAGCGGTATTATCACATACGCTCATCTGCCAGAGACTGTTGACAGAAAATATGCCCTATCAGCAGAAAGAACCACTTTTTTTTCTCTTCTCGTTCTCCCGCAGCCCACCATCTCCCCCCTCCCGCCCCCCGCTCTTCGCGTCGCCACCCGCGCGCCCTGACAGTCTGATGAAAGACAAAGCTCCCCAGTGAGGGATATCAATAAATCAGACAAACCAACAGGAGCGGAGACCACCTATTTCGCCTCCTACATCAGCCTCGCCTGAGACGCCATCACAGGGTTGTCGCATGTTTTTGTGTTTCTCTGGCTTTTGTTGGCCACCTACTCTGGCGCTGGCGACGACAACAGCTATCCTAGTTGGTAATCTCCCTTTCTCTCTCACTGTCTCCCTCTGTGCTCGAAATGAGCAAATCGAGGCTGGATTATGCCCGCTAATGTGCTTGTTAATTTGGGATGTATTCAAAGGTAAATTGGGACTGACTTTCTCTCGGCTGGGGAGGAAATATGTGATGTGAGGAAATAACTTACCAAAGACCAAAGTTTACACCATGTGAGGTCAAACGGAAAGACTAATACCAATGCTCAAGCCAGATTTTAGTGAGTGTGGTGCATGCTGTATTGAAAAATGGTCTTTGGAAAGGTCAGAGGGCAGGTTCACTTCACCCAAAAGACACCTGAGCTCCTCCAGCAGGGCTAATGCTGCAGTTTGTGTGCAACTCTGACCGGGTCAGTGCTGCAGCCTTTTATCTTCTCTCAGAAATGTGTGTAATATCTGGACATCTGGACGGAACAGCTTGGCTGGCATTGTTTTCACCTTGTGAGCCTGTGTTTGTGTCACCGTAGAAAAATGTGACAAAATGGGGTCCTGAAGACAACTGCTGCAAAGGGAACTACCTCAAAAGGAGTAATTTATTCTGAGTTCCTAGTACTTTGGCAGGTATGTATTTGAGGGATGTTAGTGACTAGTTGACTAGATGTTCAAAGGTTGCTGCACCCGCTGGTTTGTTTTATTAACTGATTATCCAGTTCAGGGATGCGGGAGGGCAAGAGCCAGCTGTCACTGGGTAAGAGGCAGGCTAAACCCTGGACAGAGCAGCAGTCTATCACAGGGTTTAATACAGAAAAACAGACAACCAGCCATGCTCACATTTACACCTAAAGTACCTAACATGGACCACATAGCCTAGCATGCATGTCTTTGCACTGTTGGAGGAAGCCCTCGTGCCACTGCGCTGCCTGAGATGTTCATATGTTACTACGTCAGGAATACTGGTCAGTTAGCCTAAGTATTCCTGCTTTTTTAATGAGTCATGCCAGTTAAGTATTTGGGTTTGAGCCAGTACTAGCTCTTTGTGACAGGAAATCGGCCTGGCTGACCAGGACAGTGCTTTGCTGAAAAAAATGAAGGCTCCAATGCCGGCTCTATCAGAGTTAACGGATATGTAATTTCAGCATGTTTAAGTTAACCTGCAAAGAAAGAAGGCACTGCTGCTAATACTGCTAACACGTGTGCAAAGTTTAGCACTCTGCAAAGTGCCAGACACGTAAGTGACATTTAAAACCAAAATCACCTAATGAAGAATGTTATTAATTGTTTCAAATGGCTCTTAATTGTAGATCGAATATCTGTTTAGACAGTGTTCTGGCTTTTAAACAACATGCCTGACTGTATGGCTACAACATACATGCCATATACAGTTCTATGTTGGGATTTTGGCTTCAATAACAAAATGTTCACCCAAGGAACATCCAGCGTTCCTCGACTGGCTGGTTAGTGGTTGCTAGAGATTGCTTGCAATTGCCAGGTAAAATTAGTTGAAGAGATATACATGCGATGTTGCCCCACAAACCTCCTTGGGATCGCTTTAGTTGGTATCTCGTCTGCAAACACCGCCTAATTATTCATCAAGTGGCAGAAACTGGAAATCAAGACCGTTCGCCTTCAAAGTAAAAGTTGCACCTTTTAAAGCATGTTGGTTGAAGTGATGAGGCACATCTCTTACTCTGAAGGTTTGCATCATCTAGTTAATTTTTCAAGTTGTGTTATTGTTCGGTAGTTAGTTAGCAACAAGTCAGCACCTTTCGTTAAAAAAGAAAACAAAAAAATAGGTGGCCATAACAATCTACTAGCAGCCAAATTAATCACAAGGTTTTTAGTGGAGCACTCTTCACCTAGTGAAAGCCACCCACCATTCACCAACCTGTTGGGGATTGCACATTTTTCCTTGCAACCTGTGGTTGCCAGAGGGTTGGCAACCAGGCTTAAGTCAAGTGGTGATTAGTTATGGGGCGAGCAAATTATTTGGATTCAGAGTTAGATCGACTACTCAATGTCGCGGTGCGGTGTTGGCCTGCATGTTTTTTCTTTGTAGTCATTTTTGACACAGTTGCATATACATAACTACATAACTCTGGATTTCTTCTACAATTCTAAAAATGCATGTAGATGAAGTGATACGAACTCGTGTACCAGAAAACCTTTTGATAACAGGTCTTCCCAAAGTGTTCCTGCAAAGTTGGAAACAAACAAATTAACCCCAAAAATCACTCCTTGCATGTTTATCAAGAAGGACCTTCTTAGAGAAAGACAGAGTGTGCATCGGCTGTGATGCTAAAATTTTAACATCTGGGTTTTTTCATTGCGCAGAAGCAAGGACACTCGGACCATTCTCACCAAATAATAACTCAACATTTAACGTCTCTCATGTTCTTGTGCTGCATTGAGCAGCCGAAGTTATTTTTGACTTGCAAATGAAGGATGCCCTTGCTTTTTTTTTAAAACCATCTTACACAGAGGTCAAAGGTCAGGGTCTGGAGCTGTCTCGCACAAGGACACTTGAGCAGGTTTTGGAGGGGATTGAACCCTTCCATCCCTCCTGTGTTATCTCCTCTTGAGCCCAGCTCAGAGGCGGAGTTCATCCTCCAGACTGCAGGTCATTCTCATGGCCCTCAGCCTCTCGTTGGTGCTCCAGCCCTGCAGGATGAGAGCTGGTGAGCTCCGCTTTCTTTCAGAAGCATCTCAGGGATTCAAACTGGCAACCGTCCAACCAGCCAACCGGGCAGCTTGTCTGGCCTCCAGCCCACTGCTGCTTATTCACTGCTGCTAACGTGTATCGACGGAACTGATGGGGCAGATCATCATCTGAGAGAGATTTCTTTTTTTTGTTTTCCTTGCTGTGTTGCTTGGTTTTTACTCCCAAGGCGCTTTAAGCATTCCCGTTATGGCGGCCTCAGTTCCAGAGACTGCAGTACCTGGAGGGATTTCCAAATGTCTCGCAGAAGACGAAATAACCTCTACCTAACAAAATAAAACCCCCAGCCTCTCTCTCCAACAACAACAACAACAGAGAGAAGAAAGGAACATGGACTAACTGGCAGTGAAGGCAATTTGTCGCTGGAGCTCACTCCCCCTTCTCTTCTGCACCATCCAGATTTCCCATAAGGAATGTGCTTTGGTGTAATTCATCACCGGGCCCATACGGCAAAGCGCTCGTTCTGGCGGTGAAATATGAGTCAGTGCGGGGAGGCATTTTCACACGGTAGCTGCGCTGAATGGGGTATTATTTTGGCAAGCTCCCACAAGATACTCCAACACCTTTTTCTGCTGTTGCAACACGCTGTTTATCAAATGTCTCTAGACACAGGAGGCGCACAATAAACATCAACCGACGAATTACAAGCTTTGATTTCCGGCATATTACGGTGTCCCATAAAAAAAAAGGTAGCGGGGGAAAGAAAAAAGCACAGTACTCCATCTTCTTATAATAACATGCCTGTTTATGAAGATGGAGGATGACAAGAGCATACCTGCCTGTGAGCGTGAGGCTGAATGATAGTATTCATGCCCAGGGAAGGGACAGCATGGATGAGGCGCTGCTAATTAGCTGCCTTATGTGGAAAACTGCTGTTCAGTTTAAACTCTTTGACCCAAACTGGGAGGGCGCTAAGTTTTGTGGCACTGAACTGGTTCTCAGCAGCAACCCGATGGACTTAAAATATGAAGTCTGAGACCAAAGAAGCCCTCCCAGTTACATGTGATAAGCATTTCAGTGATTCTGCTGGATTAAACTATGATAAGCTGATAAGCAGCACGTGATATTTAAGTGTAACTGTGACTTTTGCAGTTTTTCTCGGCTCTAACCCTTGAGTATACTGCAAAAAAAAAGCCTAAAAATGAGTGCAACATATTCACAATTAACTTAAATTGACCGTTAAAATCGGCCGTGTAACTTATGCTCGTAAAATTGCACAAACCAAAGCTGCCTTTGTCTCTTTTCGTCAAGACTGAGGAGGCAGTTCATCAATCTTGACAGCCGAGCTTCTCCCTGCTCGTCATGAATTTATTTCCTCTGTGACAATAAGAGATATTACAGGGGGCTTCATCATCTCCTGTAGGTTAAACTTCAGTGCTGACTGCCTCCGACAGACTTCCTGTAAACACACTAAAACAGACCTCCAGCCTTTTTACCTCAAACCTATATAATAACTTAAAATATGTAAAATCGTCAAGGTGTTGGTTAATGGTCCAGTCAAAGTGACCCTGCTTAAAATGCTGTGATGGGATCCTAAGTAACATCCCTCCACACCGGTGTGAGAAACTGATAAAGTCATGAATGATTACTTCAAGTTATTGCTGCTGAAGTTAGTTCTATATGACACTGAATCATGGGGTGTACTTGTTGTTCACTTTGTGTGGTATTTCTTACTGTCAGATGGCAATGTTTTCAAAAAACTGACCTTGTGAATGGTGTCTAGATTAAAAACAAATGTACCACAAAAAATCCAAAGAACGAACAGATGTTTATCCAGCAAGTCCCTACAGCTGTCATTTACCTGCTCGATTCACGCTGGTGAGATCAGAGGTGGTGAGATGGTTTGCCTGTGGAAGTTTCTAAATGGCAAAAATACAGTGATTACCAGCAATGGACTTCTCCTGTACAATAATGAGACACTTACAGTTGTGGCTAATTGGTCTACAAAGTGACTCAAATCTGAGAATCAAGAAGCACTTGAAAATCTCAAGTGCTGAATAAGATGTTATCATGTCCGATAGTTATTAGATGAGGAGATTGTCTCCAGAATTTCCCATTTAGGAATAGAAGGAGCTCATTAGGTGGGTTAAGCAGCAATTAGCTGGCACAGAGACAAAGCTAAAAAAATTCGAATTAATAAAGCGCATAGATGCTTTGTTGTTTTTGTGTCATAAAAGCAAAACAATGCGACCCAGTTTGCCTGTAGCAGGTGTCACTTTCTTCTCAACGCCTGCCCGCTTGACTTCCTCACATAGAATTAAACACGAACACCTTCCTGTGATGACTCCAGCCTCTCTCCGCGAAGGCTTCACAGCGTCAGCACCCTCTCCTCCGCTGAGCCATTTTTCTCTTAACACTGCGAAGTTTAGGGGGAGGGCGGGCGGAGGGGAGGACGGGTGAACGAAAGGGACATTTAATGCACAGTAAACAACTAAAGCACTTCAAGCCTTTAAATCCCGACAGGAGGAGAGAGAGGAAGGGAAAGTCGGATAGAGAGAGATGTGATGAGAGAGTTGGGGGGGGGGGGGGGGGGCAGCGGCGGAGCCAAGGGAGAGTCTTTTTCCCAGTGGGAGATGACAAATGCCATATGTCCTGAGCACAGCGCTTGTGTTAATCCTCCGCAGGTCCCGGCAGGCCCACATCCGACTCTACGACCTCTGTACACCCCCTTCCTACCTCCTCCAACCTCTCTGTCTGCTTCCACCGGGCGGGTGTATCCATCACACAGGAGCTCAGCCTTCAAACTGAAGCTCAAAATAATCTATTTTCTATGTAGAATTAAGGTGAGGAGAGTTATTACTTGCCAAAGATAATCCATCCATCACTGTAAGCATTTCATTTCGTTGTTTGTCTGGCTTCTGTTTGCATCATGTGATCGTGGGTTTGCAGGAGTTGCTGCTGAAGCTCTCAAGTGGTGTGACCAAAAATCCATCCTACCCTCTCTCTAAAGAGACTCAGCACCTCTATAAATATTTTTATCTGAGAGGAGGTGGCTGGAAGCACAGATGCTGTTGGTTTTATACAAACTACTTGAGAGCAATATTCACACCTGTGCATGACAAGCAGTCGTGAATTTTGCCCCAAAAAAGTCGTAGGGCTTGTCAGATTCAACTCTCCAGATGCTCTTAACATGTTCTTCTCGTGCACCACTGGACCACTGGTGCTTTGGATCGAGAACACAGACCTGTCACCACTGTGACATCAGCCATTGGTTAATGAAGCCTGGGAGGTTTTGCCTTTACCATCTTGTTGTTGTTGTTTTTTTTGGGACCAGATAAGATGAACGATAATTATAATAATTTACTGAGGTTACAGAGGACGGTGTCAACAGTGTAACACAGACGCTTTTTGCGAAGTCTTGCTTTTATTAAAGAGCTGTGGTTAGCACTGACAGCAAATGATGCAGACGTTTTAAGCTGGGATTATACTTTCCACATCCACAACTCGGCTAGGAATGTTTGGGTCCGACTAATTCTGATTTCAAAAACTCCACAGGTGATGGAGCGTTTTCCAATTGGTTCCAGCCATCTCCAGACAAGACATCAAGGTCTGGATAATCAAGGTCTTATCCTGCAGGATACCCATGATGGCAGTCTTTCTGCACAAAGTCACAAGCTGTGCAGCATTTTCTAGGATATAATGAAAACTACCACAAACAAAATGAAAGAGTCACTTACAGTAAAGCCTGGGAACCTGGGTAAAGCTACTGGAAGGTGATTCTTAGTTTTTCCCTGTCTTTTTTGGTTCATTTTGGGTCTTGTAACAAATGTGTATCTCAGAATGATGTGTCAGGGATCTGGTCACCTTAGTGGCACTGCTGTCCAAGGAGATGACTTTAAAGGGATGTCTGGTCTTTTAAATTTAGGCCAGGTTTGGTGTTTTGATCTTCTTGTTGAAATTTTTTGATGGACTGAATAAAACTCCTTCTACAATAAATGTGTCTTAATGTTCAGCGTGATGGAGAAAACACTAAAGTACACTCAAACCGATGCGTTCCTGGAAGGTGGGAGATCGGTCTTGTGATTGTAATCTTTGGAAAATGATCAGTAGTATTGTTGAATATACACAATTTGGTACGCTCCTTTGAGCGTGAAATCCACACTGCATACAACTGTGCCAACGTCTGATCTTTTTTTCCTCTGTGTGCAGTTCGCTGTCATCACCTTCCACATGTTCTGCTGGCTACATCCAGAATCACCTGAAGGGGCTTTAAACATTTTCCTCTTTTATGTCGTGTTAACTTGAAAGCCCTCATTTAGAACAAGTCATCAGCTTTGGTTGCGCTGCAGAGATCGATGACTCCATCGTGTCTGCTTTTGGCCCGTTCCTCGAGACTTGGACTTTTCCACTCATTCGTCTCCGCTCTGAGCCTAAACAAAGCTCTGCCTCGGCCTTCACTGAACCCTGAACAGCACCCAAACTGAAACCTGGAGGCCGTTCAGCTGTAATGATGTGGTTAAAGAATTAACTCTCCCCGCTTACGTGCTGAATCGGCTCCCTACCTCTGAGAACCCACAACCGGTAACTCGCTTTGTTTGCAGCCACGATGACGCTTGATGCTGCAGTCATGATCGCGCAAAGTAAACTGACTTTATTGAACTGCTTTCCATTTGTATATATGTCTCAGTCCTACACAGATTTAACAGTAAACCGAGGTTTACTGCAAGTTTTGTGCAAGTGAGGCTGAAACCGTGAACACATTAGAAAAAGAGGATAAAGGTTCATGCGTTACCTGCATATTTTACCATGCAGGAATTCCAGCTTCTCCTTTATGGATGGGGAGCGACATAAATACACAATGAGGTGAAAAATTTGTAATTAATCCACTCTGGGTGACACTGGCAAGGCTTTACCCAGGCCCTGCTCAACCCCCCGTTTGTCTGGCTAACATTAAGGGGCTAATTTTCAAAATCTAGCGTGCAGTCAATTTCCCAGGATGCCTCAAGGGTGGAAAAAGGTAGGGGATGACAGGAGGGGCTAATTTTACCCGCCTTATTTACCCCTATGCATCATCCGGCAGCTCTCGTCTGACACGAGTGACGGTGGGATTGAAATTAGACCGAGTGTGGCTGGCGTTGAGAATTTATGACACCACCCTGGTATTTGTTTGTTCGATATGTATGTGTGTGTGTGTGTGTGTACATCAGAGAAGAAGAAGAAGAAGAAGACGAGAGAAAGAGAGGAGGCGCAGGGAAAACCTGGGGAAATACATCTTTTTAATAACAGTCAGCGAGGTTAATGCAGCTTACCTTAGAGTGCCGACAGCAGCATGAGGAGGCGGCGGGTGGGGGAGGTATTTGACAGACGACGCACCAAAAGACTTTTAAAGCTGAGTTTACCTACACAGGAGTCTGATCGCTATTTGTTGTACAGAAGAAGAAGAAAATAAGGTGATGAAGGGGACGAAACAAAAAGGGGGGTGAAAAAAAAAATCAAACCCTTAATACTATTGTGTGCCTATAACCATCTGTCACAGCTAGCCTGGAGATGAGACTGAGATTAGGAGGAATAAACGTCGGGGCCGTAGAGCATCGGTAAAGCCTTCAGGGCATCAACAAGAAAAACACAAGAAGTAAGGAGGAGGAGGAGGTGGTGGTGGTGGAGGGGACGTAGGAAGAGAAACGAGCCAAAAAATAAAACTCATGGGGGACATTCTAATTCTGAGGCAGTCATGGATTACAGATTGTAACCTGCGCTGACAACAGGGGGAAAAATGACGGGCAATATCGCGGCGACACTTGGAGGGGTCTCAATGATGATGGTGGTGATGTCGGCGGTGGCGGCGGCAATGGGGGTGATGATGATGATGATAGTAGTAGCGGTGATGATGGCGGTAATGACGGCACTCGCATGGTTTCATCTTGCGTTGCTTCAAACAGAAATGAAAAGGCAGTGGTACTGAAGAATGAAGGAAGGAAGGAGGGAGAGGTAGGGAGTAGTGGGTGTGGGGGGTTGAAAGGAAATAGTGTCTTCTTTTACTCCTCACCCCCTCCCTGCCCCCTTCCCCCGAATGCCGAGGGCTTAAGGAAAGGCATTTGGTGGCTCCTGAGGCATCCACGGATCTCCCCTCCTTAAATTTACCGTGAAGGTTCTTAGACTCTCTATTCAGGCAGGATATTTTCGTTTATTGCTTTAGAAGACAAACCTCACAAAAGTACAGTGTCATTGCTTCTGGAGAGTAGTGCCCTGGAAGAATACTGTGCCGCAGAAAAGGCCCCTTTTTTCTCCATCTTCTCCCATGAATTATGTACGATATGACACGGAAAGCATTGCAGGTTTCTTAAGGTGCTTTGTGTTCTTAGAATCTAGGGTAAGAGCCCGACACCAAAGAGCAAAATTTAATGCAATTTATTAAAAATGCTATTAAAAGTAATTAATTTGCACCTTAACGCCATCGGCTAGTTGGTTTAGGTATAGAGGCAGAACACAGAAGTGCACCTCTGGGATAGTCCCCATCAAAAACCTGCCAACAGCCGTTAACAGCATGTGTGACTTACAAATAAAAGTTATGGGCACTCTAATGTATGAAAACAGATTCTTCATGTGGATACATAGAAATCGTAGAGGAAAGACACAAGTTTTGGCACCAGGGAGCTTTCTGAATTTTGTTTGTAGAATTTAGAATAAATATATGCTTTAACTGAGGCAGCAAAAACTGCAATCAAGTTTCACAAAACCGTGGAGGAATTTTGTCCCACTCTTCTTTTCAGAATTGTTTTAATACAAAAACACTGGAGGGTTTTCCAGCATGAACGCCCATTTAAGGTCACGCCAAAGCTTCTCAATCTGATTAAAATCGTGACTTTGATGTCTTGTGGATCACTGTCATGAACTCTGGTCCGACATCCTCCTTCAGGATTGCAGAATTCATGGTTCCATCAGTTACAGCAAGTCATCCTGAAGCAGCAAGGCACCCCCAGCCCATCACACCATGTTTGACTAGTTCTTTTTATGAAATGCTGTTAGCTTTATTTCAGATGTAACGGGACTCAAACCTTCCAAAAAATTATTGTTACAAACTCTTTAAAGGCTTTCAATTTTACAGTTTATTACAGTAAAATCTAGAGTCTATCACTGATTCGATGCATTTCCAGCTACTTTTTTTTTCATTGGAAGTTTCTGAATTTATCAGTGAGAGAGTAACAGTCAGCATAAGCCGTAAGAATAGCATCAATATAAGGACTCCTGGATAGAGATTGTTTGAACTATCGGAATGGATGTGAGGGATTGTGCAAAGACGTGGAAAAACTGTTTGCCATTGAAAAAACAAGCTGACCAGAACAACGAGGGGGAAAAACATTGCACTGCATGCAAAACACAGGCTATTAAAACACAATGCACCAGCAGAAGCATAAATTTCACCAACAACAACAGCCAGTTGCATAGGTAGCGTCGTACGCTCTACAAAGTTTCAGACAGAATTGTTGTTGTTTTTTTTAAAGTTAATAAGAATGGCAGTTACAAAGGACTGTTTACCTGCATGCCATCAAAGTCTCAAATGTGACTGGTCAGCAGAAGTAGAACGATAAGTGGACTATAAAAGCTTCCAGTACCAAACTTTTGCCCTTTGCCTACAGATTTAGTGCACTCATAACACTGTAATGTCAGATTCAGCATGGCGAGAGTACAAATTTGTTTGCAGGGGCATTGACACACACACACACAAGATGTTGCTTATTCCCTGCCAGCAAAACAGCCGAAAGACGAGTTCAGCCATCGAAAGACCTTCAAGCCCCTACCCATGGTAGGAGATTTTAAGAAGAGCTGTCCAGTGAGTCTGCATGAAGTGAGTGACTCATTCTTTGTGTTTCCATCGGAGATGCAAGATTTTTAGCAGGAAGAGGTTTGAAGGTCAGCGCTAACATCACACAAAAGACAAACCGGTGTGACTCATGTTTGACGAGTAGATGTAGAGACGCTGAGATATACCAAACAACAAAGTTTCTTTTTTTATTGGGGGGGAGACTTTTAAAACACCTTTTAACTCTACTTTGACTGCTTGCATGAAAAGAAAAGGGCTTGACAGCTAGAAGAGGCCAAGGCATCTACTTTCTTCACCAAAGGATGATGCGTCCAGTCCCGTGGCTATGGCTGAGTCAGACCTTTCCACCTCCCCCATCCCGCAGGCCGGAGAAACATTCACGAGGAGCAAGCAGGAACATCCTCACATCAGACTTTGAACAAACAGGCCTGGCTTTACTGAAGTTTTGCTATTACAGCACGGAGCGTTAGGACAGACCGGTCTCGTCTCGTTCAACCCGTGATTCCCTCTGTTTTGGGGTTGTTTTCTCCAGTTGTCTCTAAAAGAACTGACAACTCGTATTTTGAGGCATTTCTGTTACACGTGTGTACGCCACTGGTGTGCCCTATCTGCAAGTGCATGCCCGTGAACGTGTGTACGTGCATGTGTGTGTGTTCAGCTGCCCTTCCCACTGCCCTTGTCATACTGGTCCCAGTGCTGCGGGGCTCTTTGCTGGTTGGACAGCTCAGGTCAAGGTCTCCCCTCCCCTGATGTGACTGACGGGCTGTCACGTCAACACGCCGACCGCTGGCCGAGTCTGCGGGCTCCTCCTCGCGTGCACGCGCTTGAGTAAGCAGTCAGTTGCGTGTGCACACCATCTGATATGCACACACAAATGAACTGACAGCACAGTGTATCTGTGCAGGCGCACACACATATATTCACACACACTGAGGCCTCCACCCTGGTGTAGATTGACAGTAAGGTTTATTGCTGCTAATACTCCCAGCTGCAAAGGCAGAGCTGCAGCATCCTAATGGGAAATGGACTCATTTCCTAACACGATGAGAGCAAGGGTGCGGCAAACGCCCATATTTGGTCAACGGGGGCGTTTAATCCGACTGATTTCCTCTCTATTGGTCCAAAGGTGGAGCGTCCAGTGTCTGCTTTATGAAAGTTTTGTCACCATTTCTGTCTAACAGCTTGTTCTTCTTTGCTGCGTGCAAAGTGAGATGAGTTGTCCTTGGACTATATAGAAGTGGACAAAAGAGTAAGAGAGCGCCACCTAGGGAGGAGACATTAAAGGAAAACACATGATCACACATCCACCCTCATCTTGTGTGTGAGATGTTGCACACAGAGCCTTTTTTTAAAAATAATAAAGCTGCCATTGTATATGCAACATTTTATTCATAGTCTACATTTCATGTTGTATTTGTGTTTTTGTAATATATTCAAAGAAAAAAAAACACAAATTTAGAGACCACAGAAAGGATTCTGATCTGATTCTGAGTGGGAAGTCTGATGAAGACAAACTGGAGAGCTGAAGGTCAAAAAGTTGAAGCCAAAAACAGAATTATTTACATTTTGTTTCTTTATTTTGTCTTTTAGCGACAACAA
Organism: Rhamphochromis sp. 'chilingali'; assembly: GCF_963969265.1. Lineage (NCBI taxonomy): Eukaryota > Metazoa > Chordata > Actinopteri > Cichliformes > Cichlidae > Rhamphochromis > Rhamphochromis sp. 'chilingali'. The sequence continues at coordinate 20,569,254 of NC_137931.1, forward strand.
ATTTCCCCAAAACTCAAAACTGTCATTCCCAAAACAAAGTAAGTGTCACAGTGTTGACGTTTATACCCTTTTACATCCACTGGGCAGAATAACATTGAATAAAAAAAAACAGAATTATTTTTAATGTTTTTCTCTCTTAGAGGTATAAGTCACTGAAAAATGTATAAAATGTACAAGATATAAACTTTTTGTGTGTGTTTTTAAACTGTTTACTATCAGCAGATGAAGGAATTGGTGTAAAGAAGCAAAACATTTACATTTTTTCATTTAGAGGTAGAGAATCACTCAAAACTCTTCTAAAACCCTTCTACATCCACCAAGTTAAAAAAAAAGAAGAAGAAAAAACACAATCAAAGAAGAAAATTATTTACATTCTGCCTTATTTTCTTCTCTTTTAAAGGCAAAAAAGTTAATCAAAATGCAATTTTTAACTAAAATACAGGCCATGCAAGAATGTTGACTATTTAAGCCCTGTTTCCTGCCACTCGGTTGAAAAACCAAAGCCTAAACAACAGAATTATTCACATTTTGGCCCATTTTCTGTGTCTTTAGCCTTTTTACCGACTCACCATGACTCCACTCGGATCGACTAGTTTTCCACTAGAATAGAGTACGACCTTATGTGCGTGGTTGTCGTTTTAGCACCTCAACTGAGCATCCTGTGACGTATTTGGTATGCAGACAGAATGCTACAAAAAAGGTGAAGGTCGAGGAGATGATGTGCCTTCTGCTTGGTCTGTGGCTTTTCATCAGACTCTGAGACCACAGACTTTTTTTTGTAGCCATTTCTCCCGTTGCCGCCAAGCAGGTATTATGACCTAATGGAAAACCCTGAAAACCGTCACAAGTTGATCCGAGTAGATACTAATGGAAAAAGGGCTTTAGAGGACAACAAAATGACCCTAAAATCCAAATTGTCATCCTCAAAATGCAGGACTTGTGAGAATTATGCCTTTTAAAACCATTTATATCCACCAGGACAAAACAATTGAAACCAAACCAAAATTATTTACATTTTTGAGCATAAACTGAAAGTTTCAGGTCAAGAAATGAAAGCTAAAAATCAACATGTTTACATTTTGGCACATATCCTTTCTCACTCAGATAAGTAGCTCAAAATTGAAATTTTAAATCTCCAAAATACAGGAGATGTCAACACTGGTGTATTTTTAACCCCCAAAACATACAAAGTTTAGCATTTAGAGGTAAAGAATCACTCAAACCCCCAGTTTAAAAAAAAAAAAAAAGAAAATTCCACCACCTGTTATAACCACCACCAGTCAAAACTCAATTTTTAACTCTTAAATACAGGCCATGTAAGAATTTTGTCTACTCAAGCCCTGTTTATTGCCACCAGGTCAAAAAAATCCAAGCCAAAAACCAAACCTACTTACATTTTGGACATTTTTTTTCTTTTAGAGGCAAAGTGTAAGCTAAAATTTTCAGAAGATGAGGGTTTATTTCTTTCTTCTATAAATTAATTCCGAAGAGACATCCATGTGAGCTTCTTAGATTTTTCTAAAACTGGCTGTAGGTTTAAATGCGAGGTAGACAAAGCGCTGAATAAGGTCTGAGTGGGCAGTAAGTCTAAAAAGGTGCATTATAAAACATTGCTAATGAACCAGTTAGGTGGTGGCGCTAGGCTAACAAAGCATAGTGTCAAAAACTAGAAGATTTCGCCCTTCAGGTTTGTTACATGAATTGTGACCTCACAGTTCTTTTGCTATAAGATTTTCATTTGGTTATGGCATATAAGTGATTATACCATACAAAGGGGGTAGATTTAAGCCTAAGCCTAGCCTTTAACTGGGCTAACCGATGACCAGTTGGCTCTTAAGAGGTTAAAAGCTGTAATAAAAAAATAAAAATCTCATATTTCCCACTTATTAAACATGTTTTCTGCAGGCAAACTGAAGCTTTCTTACTGCAGTCATGCAAGAGCGGCTGCATGGCTGACACATTCCCGCATCTGAACGAATCTCTTGCTATTTTGGACTTTTTCTTCATTAGTGTTTCATGAGGCTCCGCAGCGTCCTCGCACTAATTAGGTGTCTATATTTCTATATCTCGTTATTGGATTTATTTTATATTGTGCTTAATAGTAAATAGTGTTTGAATTTTAAAACACACCTCATGGGTGCAACATAAAGGGGAATTTTTAATCACGTTTTCTGTAAATGAAAGGACCCGGACTGATTTTTTTTTCCCTTCAATTTTTTTCTAAATGTGTCTTAATGAGTTTGCAGGTTTCTTAACCAGATACACGCTCTGATTATTTATATATATATTTTCCAATGTGCGTATTCACTGTGTGTCGTCTCCTCCCCACTCGGGTCACAGCAGGAGACGGAGTCCAAAAACGAGAGATGGGTGAAGGGAAGCGTTGGGGGCGGTTTGAGGTGGGAGTTGAGGGGGGACAAGGGGGTAGGTGATCATCATCGCCATCATCACAAGGGGTAAAAAGATGGATGCTAGTGGGAGGAAGAGGAGGAGGAGGGTAACGTGGTTGATGATAGTGGCCGCCAGTTGCCTCGGCAACCTTTTTCTTTTCTTTTTTTTCCTTCTTTTCCTCCTTATTTTATTTATTTTGTCATTATTTATTCTCGGGGCCCCGGTGATGAGGCGTGCTAATGTAACGCCACCGCCGCCTGCACCGCCTCTACCTGCGGACGGGGTGAGGGACTCGTCTCTTGCGTCTCAGCCTGGCTTGACAATTAAGACCTGGGCGACTGTAGCCAGGGGTTAATACCGCTCATTAAAAGAACTAGGTCATTAGTGAAGAATCAAGGCTCTTAAGGCGGCAGGGGATGTGGGGTGGAGGTGTTGGGGGGGAGGTTGATGGAGAGGAGCAGGAGGAGGAAGAGGAGGTGGAGGGGTGGAAGCGATGTAGTAAACTCTGCATCTCGGTGAACACGCGGCCCCTTACATTAATTAACCTCCCTTTTTCCTTGTTGGGGAGGTGTGTGTGTGTGTGTGTGTATGTGAAGGTGGGGTAGGGTGGTGGTGGATAGGGGGAGCTTGAGGAAAAAAAATCCCCTGTTATCATATATGCACATGGCTGTACACCAATTAATTGCAGAGAAGGGGGGGAGCTAGTTTACAGTCCTCCCTGTGGTCGCCCTGTGTTCCTGTGTGAGCCCATGTTACATTATTTCAGAAAGATGAAGGGTAGGAGGGGCTGGTGGTGGGGTGGTGGGGGTGTCTAATGTCTGTATGATGAGTAAAAAGGGTATTAAAATTAAGGAGGGGAATCATGGCAGAAATCAGCCTTTGCTTTACCACAGGGGAAAGGAGCAAATAAAAGCCACGGAAATGAAAATAAATAAGCTTTGCTAATACCTCACCTTAAGGAGCGCAGAGCTGTACCCAGCTGAACCGCTGCTGTTTGCCGGTAATTTGTTTGTGGACTTTGTTATTAAGCTCTACACAGGCTGTTTGACCTTCAGTAAGGAGAGCTGGTGGGCAAAGGGGGGGCTTTTTCAAGTAACTGTTCTCTGTGTTAACGCGGTAAAAGACTCCCGTTGCGGCAGTTGACCAACCAGGACGATCAGGTGGTTTTTGTTTGTAACTGAGCTGTGGCAATGATTCACTGAGCTGAAAATGAGGAAAACAGTGCTTCAGCGATTTTCCCTGTTAGTTGATAGTTTGTGATGGGTAAAATCGTGCTGTTACTTAGAGATGTGTTTGCTATTTGTTGAGGCTGAAGCCATTAGCAAAAGAAAAAAGACTGTTTTGTGATTGGTAAACTTTGTCTTGGACAAATACATGCATTAAATAATAAATTTAAATGCAGCTTTGGCTCTTTCTAATTTCTGCCTAAAGCACTATGTATATCCTTACATTTTGAGATTGCTAGATTGCTTTGCAGGCTGAAAAACTCAACATTTGTAAGAATTCCATTGGAAACCCATTTAACCAAGACATCGGGGTGGGGGGCACAAGCCCATGTACCCCTTGTGTCAGGTCCAGAACCCAGATAAATGGGGTTGCGTCATGAAGGGTGTCCGGACCATCAAGAATGAGCGTACTAAGGTTAAGTTTAACCTTAGTACTGGTTTATACTGACACTTACCTCTAAGTTTTTATTAAGTATTCTACTTCGGAATGGCAATACTCCCAATTCATGCTATGCAAAGGGATCAATGACTGGTTTGATTGCACTGAAAATGAGTGACTACAGTAAAAATAGGGCAACAGCCTTGTTGCGACCAGCGATTTTCCCAGAGGTTGAACACGAAATACCACCAACTTCTGGGCAACAACATTTGATGTCAAAGTGATTGCATAGGTGGTAGTCACAATCTGACGCAGAAGGACTGCAATCACTCTCAAACTCATTGGTGAAAGTTTGCAAATAACTGTCATCGAGTTTATAAATGAAGACAGATTGCCATCATATTGCAATCAATTGGACTTCGATGTGTCTCTTTGCAGTTGGAAGTTGACTTTAGTAGTTGCCACCTGGTTGTGTTCTGCACCTCTGTCCTTTTACAGTTAAATTGCCATCCTGCAGAAATTACGTCACTATTTGTGGAGGAACTTCTGAATATCTGTTTTTTAATCTGTGAGGTTCTGACTGGACTATGAATGTAAGTACTTCATGTGAATTTACATGTATGTAGACTGCAGTTTTCATTGATTTATCAGTTTATTGTCATATTCTTACAAAAATGTAATTGCCAACTGACCACAACAGAGTCTATTAACTACTGCAACCAGGCTGACTCCATTTTAATGTCTTTTTATTGCAACAAAGTCACTTTGAAGATGGGAAGTAACTGCAAGTGACTGCAGACCTCGCCTCAGTCATTGAAGCAACCATTTCAAAGTCCACAAGATCGCAGATTCACTGCACGTGGTCACAGTAATTGTCATCATGCCGTGGTCTCCAAATATTTTTCCCTAGTGTGACTGTAGGATAATATAGTGCTCTCAACAATATTAGCATGGCTAACACATAGAGAGAGATAACCATCCATATTCGCATTTGTAGTGAATTAAAACCATGCATGTCTTTTGACTATGAGAGGAAGCTGGGATACTTGGAGAGAACCCATGCAGACATCCAACATAGGTGGTAATCACCCAAAAGAATGTCTAGCTTACAGCTAGCAGTCTGTCTAAGTGTTCTGCCGAAATCCCAATTAAACTTGAAATGCAAATAACTAATTTCAGTCAGGACCACTTTAGCTATAAGGAGATGGTAATGCATCTGTGGTCATTTATATTTGGATGTATGGCTCTGTTCTGGGACATCCTTCCATGTGCAAGCATGTAAGGTATAAAGCCACGGAGAGCAGTAGCAAGGTCCCAGCACCGAACTGAACAGCCAATGACAATAGAAACGACTTGATTAGACCAGATAGAAGCCCTGAAATGAAGAGGTGGGTTCCAAAGCAGCTTGTAGAGTCAGTAGGCAATGTAAAACCACTTAAAACAGTGTGCACAGTGTGTATCAACATAATTTGGCCCCAAAGCTTGGTGTAGCCTGTGCCCAAACTTCATGACACCCAAAAAATATTAGGCTTTGGTTTTGTTCACTTCCTTCAGTCTCTTTAATTGTGTAACACCATCTGCGAGCTAGTCTTATTTCTTTCTTTGACCTTTTCTTGCAACTGAAGGCATGATTCATGTAAGAATAATTATTAATGAATGACAATAAAGTTTTTCGTTTATTTATTTTTTTAAACAAAAGCTGTTTTGTCATAATACATCATCTACTAACAACAGTTTGGGGCATGAACCATGCAGGATAAACCTGCTGCCAAAGACTCTGTGAGGTTAGCTCTGTGTATTTCCTCCTGTAGGGGGGTAAATGTCAAACATTACCTGGATTTTGGATGAAAAAGACAAGTGCGTAGCCAGTGATCAACCAAAGCCAGGAGACATGCTGAGTAGGAGTCTGTGTGCGCCTTTGAACAAGAGACACAAAGGTCTTCAGATATAACAGCCTCACTAATGTTCTCTACAGGCTTTTCACTTTGAAGTTTAATTTGGGCAGGAGTAGGTGTTGTGATATTTCAAAAGGTGGACATCTCAATTTTGTACAAAACTCTAATATCAAGCGACTTTGAAAGGTAACCCGTCTTTCATTTCCTACAATAAAGTGTTAGGAGTGTGAAAAAGAGAAATTCAAGAGGGGGGTAAATTAGACTTAATATCAGGCCCATGTGACAGTGTTTTTATCTGCTAATTTCTCAAGCGTCATAATGAGACGGTACCGAGTGATGGAGCGATTTGAATTTAAATGATATAATACTTGAGATAGCCCTAATTCACCCATACATATTTAATCTGACATATTATCTCGCTCCTGCAACGACCTGATATGATATGACAGCTCGGCCGCTGCGCCTCCCTCCTCCCTGCCGGCGCAGCGGTGCTGCACTTTGGAGAGAAAGGTGGTGGAGAATTCGCTCCGTGCAATCAAAGCCACTTTAAACGCCAAGTGAGTTTCTGTCGTCTTGGTGGTGAAAACACAGACATCCACTGGAGAAAATACATGTGATACTGGCTGATACACAAGCACAGTAAAAAAGAGTTAAACGTAGATCAACAATCTTTGGAAATGTGTCATTTTGTGATCAAATTGGATCACAAAATGACACAAAACACTTGTTTTTCCCATAACAGAAATATAAGTATGTGATACTGTGTTCCTAATAAATAATGCACTGCATTGTTTATACTTTGGTTCCTTCTGGTCCAGACTGGAGTTCCTTCTCCTCACAGATCCTCCACAGTGTGAGCATGGTGTTCCTTGTGTGCATGAATTTCATATAGATTGTAAATAAAAAGCCTTGTTTTCAAGCTCACCAGTCTCCTGTATTACCAGAAAAATACTGAGACTGAGGCTGACCTGCAGAAAACATAATCAAAACCTGAATTTAGTCAGACGTTTGTCCATGATGACCACTATCTGACCTTGCCAAAATTCCTGGAAGTACCTCTGGTGAAGATACCCAGAGGTATAACTGTCAGTCTGGACAAGACGTCTTAAACTCATTGGATTCTGGGCACAACCACACGTATGGTGGAAATCATACAGAACTATATGTCAAAAAGTACAATCAAATGTATCTCAGATGGAGATTCTATCACTCGTTTACCATTAACCCGTGTATTAACCATCTATACCTGAACAGAATTCTATTAGAATGTTCCAGATTCCTGAGGTTCTGGAACATTCTAGATTTTGAGATTCTCCATCAGAGGAAATTTAAATCTAATTTGATTCTGGAACAAGGATATTATAGGCCTATATGTATTTTGACTCTGAGTGTATTTGAGAAATCCCAAAATAAATTCTAACTTTCTAACTAAATTCTTTTTTAAGGCATTAAAGGTGTTTGCAGTACAATCATTCCACAAAACAACAAAAACAGCAAAATTAAAAACCTAAAATGACCATGACATACACATGATCAGTGGATGTAAACATTGACAAAGATTGTACTGCAACCAAAACACGCGTGTTCTAATTTGAGCCTTTAAATCTTATGAAGAGGTCAATTAGGATATTATTGTTTGCGCTGCTCAGGTTCCCAGGTTTGCTGTGTAACCCCCAAAAATGTGGAAGAACTGCAGAACCTTTACTGCCGCACTCATCCAGCAAGCACAAAAGGCTGCCATCTTGAAACACAGTATGGAGTTTTCTTTGTACATTAGTGAATGGGACATTTCCTCGCTTCATTTTCATTCAAGTGTTTCACCAGAGAAGTGGAGCCAAAGTGGCTCCCAAGTGCTGGCAACCCTTAGAGACTATAGTCTCTACCAACACTTTTGGAGCTCACCTTCAAGCATTTTTTGTTTCCTCGAGTTAAACCGGTTTGAAAACAAGCATCTCATTGTGCTGCTTTGATAATCCAATGAAGTGTTAAGCACTGCTGCTGTTAATACACAAAACAAATCACTCAACCTGAGCTGCACTCACCTTGCATGTCATATCCCGCGTAGGCCATAAGCAGCCGACTGTGCTTTCATGCCAGGCCGTAATTGCAGCTATAGGAGGGTTGGAAATAAGAGATTTGCTCAATTAACCAACATAGCACAGCTGAGGACAGCACCTGTGCATATTGGAGCCCCTGTGTTTTTTTGCAGTTAACATGGCCGATTACCCTCTGGAGTGTGCAGCCGCCGAGCTCTGTTACATCCCCTACCTGGTGCAAGGCAGGGAATAGCGCGCGCAACCACATTGTGTTTAATTGCTCTCTGGGCGTTAATATGCACTTGTGTTTTGAGTGTTTAATTTTCGCCTGCCTGGCGTAATGATAAGCAGATCGTCGGCTGCCAGTTTATAACAGTTGGATAAAATCGCCGTGGTTGTGGAAAACCTGCAATTCGCTGGAGCGCGAAAAGGCGTCCTGCTGTTTTTCTATATGAGACACCAGCTGAAATTACCTGTTTACATTCAGCGGTGTGTTAACCAGCCAGCTGGCACCCAGAGTTGAGTTGTGCTTTGGGGAGCTGAGAGAGATATCTTTGTATTTAAAGAGGGGTTTATCGGTTCTATACACCTGTGGTGTAATTCTAAGTGAAGATAATACATTTAGGTTTATACAAGCCAGCTCCAGCCTCTCTGCTGCCAAATGCAGGAAATCTTACCTACAAGTCTTCCATTTACCACCTGGTAATGTGAATGTTTACCACAAAGGCATAGTCATAGGCAGTAAAACAGTAATCAGTGGTAATGTTGGACTGTAACAATAGAAAGCGGGGGTGTAATGGGCTGAAAATGAGACAGAAATCACAACACAAACATCCACGTCCTCATGTCACAATTCTGCCTTTCAGTGTAGCAGTACCGGCTCTCTCCTATTAGGCTCTCATTACCATACTGGCGCTGTAGAAATCCAGTGCATCAATGTAAATATGGGCTAAACCAGGATATTAACTAAGAGTTATGGCAGGAAGGATTGTAGATAACGGCCGGGACACTACTGGTACGTGGGCTCACCTTTGTGGTGACTGTTTAATATCTTAAACTTGACCAGAGCACCAGTGGCTACCATTTCCATCCATGGTATCTGCGTGGAGATGGTTCAGGATCACAGATACCTCACACTAACAGTAAACTGGACTCTATGCCAGGGATGACAAACAGCTGTGCGAATAAGGTCCATTTGGATCTTAAGTGGACCAGACCAACTCCTCTTTCTATCAGTGTAAAGAAGTTTAACTACACACTTAATCCTTGAGATATCTAATTATAAAAGTGCAATTTCAAAAGCACATCTCAGTTTTTCTACATGATAGTGAAATGGTGCTGGAGTAAATGAAAGAAATCTGTCAGTCGGACTCTTTGGGCTTAAATTATAAAAAATTAATGTGTAAAATTAGTAGCTCGTTGCCCAGAAGTAAAAAAGTGGTGGATCTATTTTAAAACTGTGGGTCTGTTTAAAGAAAACACATGCATTTCTATGGTCAGTAGTGAAAAGAAAAAAAAAAAACGGGATTTTTCTGTTGCTCAATTGTTTATCTCTTTCTTAATTACTTTAGGGTAATTTGAATGACCATGGGGGAAGTCTTTATCAGTAGGACAAGCTGTAAACGTTATAAAGATTCAGTTAAGTGTAAAGTTCAGATTTTCCAAAGCTGTTCAATGAGCCAAATTGGAGGCTTTACTGGGATGATTTCGGCCCCTGCGATTTCAGTTTAACACCCTGATATCTGCTGTGGATGTGCTTGGGCAGTTGACTCAATGAACTGATATGCAAGGCAGCAGAGGTACTGAGTGTGAAGCTTGACCCGCTGATGGAGGATGTGTTCTACACCAATTCCTGGATTTGGAATACCAAATCCCGATGAATGTCAAAATACATCTAACCGACTACATTTGAAATCTTCTAACTTCAACTGGTCCTGATCTGTGAAAATGTTGAATCCTCTTTAACGTGTCACTAAAAAAGACCACGACCCTAACACTACCTCTAACCCTAAAAGAGTGTCCGGCGACCTGGTGGGTCTCAAGAGGTTTAGCAAGTTTTGTACTTGTTCGTACACCTGCATTTGATGACTGGTGTGCTTTTTTGTAACAATACGGAGAATTGTTACACCTCATTTTGGAAAGAAGGAGTTTGCAATCTTTCCTTGCAGTTTTTGCAAAAAAACAAAAACAAAAACAAACAAACAAAAGAAACAGGCTTTTAATTTTTTAATTTGTTTAATGGTTGATGTCACTATGTGCATTTTAAAAGCCCCAGAACTAACTAAGGTGCAGTGATGAATGGAGGAATGGAAATATACTCAAGACAGGAAAAATGACAGATCATGATCAGAACATGACACACTAAAAAGATCAGACAGATCAGACTAATATCAAATTACTCTAGAGCTTCTTTTGTCTTCTTGCACTTTAAGCCGAGCTGAACGTGCAAAGAGTAGAACTGATGTTGCGTCCTTTGCAGATATGAAGCCCCACTGTTTAGATAGCATCAGATTAAAGGAAACAAGTTCACATCTTAATTAAGGTGCTTTGAGCATGTGAAGATGTCACCTGGACTCACCTAGCTGAGGAGTTCAACAAGGAGGCGACCCCAGGGAGCGACAAGGGCATGCTCAGATTCTTGGAAATGCCTGGATGTCCCAAGTAGCAAGCAAAAAGCTAAAACTTTGAACACTTTTGTCATATAAATATCATCAAAAGCATTAGAAACCTTGTTAGTGACATATGTACCAATAATATATCGGAGGATATCAAATACCATCATCAGAAGCTTTAAAGTCCACTTTCTTTTTCAGCTCCTGCCAAACATGGCTTCACTCTGAAGCCAATAATTAGCTTCCGTGTCATTCCACCCCCTATAGGTACTCTACATTACACCGAGATCAGATCAAATGGTGAAGCACGCTAATCTTCCTGTCGGAGGAACAAAATAAACGGTGCACACCGTCGTTGGTGCCGGTGCTCAATGGTGCCCCGACACAAACAAAACAGACAATTTCTGCTGGCAACATCGCCTCAAAAAAGGCGAGAGAAGTTGGTTAGCAGATGTCAGTTGTTGTGTTTATCTCGGCGGTTTTCCTTCACTCATGCATGGATCTTCTATCAAAGAGGGCTTATCCGAATAAAGTGCTTAAAAGCTTTTCAGACGCCTGGTGATCTGAACAATTTCTGGCTTGATCTGCAGACTAAACAAACCATAATGATGCAAGCTTGTGTAAAGATGTACACAGCAGTCACACAACAAATGCCTGCGCTTGATGTTTTTATTAATGTTTTCCCTTCTTCTTTTCACCGGGTGTTTTTTTTTCCCTCTTTCGTTTCCTTCATTGTTTTGGATCTGAGCACAGAGAGAGAATGGGGGAACTTTGTGTTTTTTGCTCCTGCAGAGGTGCACAGTAAAAGGACGGCCTCAAATTCATGCACAGAAAACGGAAAAAGGAACGTGTCAGCCTCCGTCTCCGTCCTGGACTTGCAAATTTCCCTCGGGGATGGCAAAGAGAGAGCTGCGGTATGCAGAGACGTAATCAAAAATATTCAAATAGTCTTCAGTCAGTTGGGAGGGAAGGGGGCGAGGAAAAGACAACAATCCCTCAGAAAAGGTGTATTTTCTAGGACGATTATAATAAGCCGACCGCCACTCCTGCCGCCTCAAAGCAAAAGGAGCGCTGGCATTAAGTTTTTAACACTCTGTATTTTGTAACAAGGTTGGATGTGGGAAGAAAGTTAGCAGACATCCTCTCAAGACCTGCCGGTCTCATTTCGATGCAGGCAAAGGAGCGCCGGGGCTCTCCTCTGAAGTCGCAACTTCTGGCTCACATGATGGGAGGGAGACGTGGCGAGATCTGCTCGCTAAAGCCAATCAAAAGACCTGAATTCTATTTGTTTTGTTTCAAGGGAAGACGACAAAGGGGGCCTCAAGGTCTTCTTCAAGATGGCTCTGAAGCCTGAGAGGAGAAAAAAATAAAAAGTGGGGAGAAAAAAGAGGAGGTGTGGGGTGGGGTTGGGAAGTGGGAGAAGGGGAAAGAGGGAGGACCAAAGCTTTCAAGTGCCCGTCCTTGGTGGGACCTTTGCCGTGATGCCAGGTACACAGCTTTTAGGAGGGGAGGGGTGAGGAGGAAGGGTCTATTTTTTTGTTCATGTTAGTGCGTGGTTGGGAGTTATTAATATTCTCTAAGACAGAATTTTCTCCCCCGGATTGAAATAATGGCTCATACTTAAAAGGGGAAGAACTCATTTCAGGTTTTAATACGGTAAGCCTGTTGGAACCAATTATTGGAGGTGCTTTGCCATTGTCATCTTGCATTTCTCCTTGAGGAGATTAACTGGCAATGCTGAAAAGGCCTCACAGTATCCGGGATTTTGCTCATTGCGAGAATCTGCCTGAAATGAAATATTTTTCTTGATTTCTGCGAGTGTGTGTGTGTGTTGTACGTCTGTGTGCATGTCAAGTTCCAACGTGTTTCACGTATTTTGGCTTCATGTTCTACCTAATTATTGCAATTTGATCCTAAAGCAGGAGTGGCCTAATCCTCTGCTGTACTGCAGAAATCCTGTTTCAGAAACTTTGGTAATAAATTTGGCCTGTTTTAATAGAGACTGGGAAAGTAGCGCTGTGACGGCAGAAGGACGGCCTCCCTGGGAAGCTCCTCTGTTTCCTCGTATGCAAATTCATGCGGAGAGACGGTGACAGCAACTTGCAGAAAGTTGGGAGTAGTTGTGCAAGGAAAAAAGCAGAAATCTCTGGCTTCTCATGTTCTCCTCGCAGTTTTCCTGACTGGCCCCTGAATGCTGGAGGCTTTTGCATATGAGTGTGTGTGTGTGTGTGTGTGTGTGTGTGTGTGTGTGTGTGTGTGTGTGTGTGTGTGTGTGTGTGTGTGTGTGTGTGTGTGTGTGTGCGCGCGCAAGAGAGAGTTGCTTTCAAACTCACAAAGGAGCATTATTCAAGCGTTTGCTGTGAGCAGGAAGTCACCTTAAAACAGTGGTCAGAATCTTAGAGCTTAATTCGGAGGTGCCTAGACCATTATATTTGTGTTTGGATGTTTTTGCGGTTTTTATTATGAAAAGAAATGCTCAGACATCGAATTGATGTGCCAGTCTGGCTGTTTTGCTAAACAAAGGCAATCATACCTTAGCTCTAAGAGAACCAGAGCAAAGCTTAACAATATACAACACACACTAAAACAAATTTGGTGCATTTATTTGAACTCAAGGATGACCTTATTAGGTTTTGGTCCCTTATGAAGCCAAAACTAAATAAGTAATAAGAGTAACACACCGTAACCTACATCCTTCCTGACTGATTGATTCCTAACACTGATACATTTGCACACACGTCTATAAGATCAGAAATCTTATAGGATTCCTACATAATGATCACTTCACACAGAGGCAGTGGTCTTTGTATCCATTGTTTTTTTCCATTGAGGCCATTTGAGTATAATAATCTAATTGTCATGTTCAAGAAACCAGTCTGAGATGATCTGAGCTTTGTGACATGGTGTGTTCTCCTGCTGGAAGCAGCCATCAGAAGATAGTACTGTGGTCATAAAGGGATGGACATGTTAGCAACAATACTCAGGTAGGATGTGGTGTTTAAATTATGCACAGTTGGTACTAACGGGTCCAAAGTGTGCCAAGAAAATATCCCCCACACCATTACACCACTAGTAGCCTGAGCTGTTCATAGAAGGTAGGATAAATCTATGATGTCATGTTGATTACACCAAATTCTGGCACCAAAGTCTTCTGTTGTCCAGTTTTGGGGTTCCTTTGTGAACTGAAAGCTCAGTTTCCTTTTCTTAGCTGGCTGCAGCGGTAACTATTGTGGTCTTGTGCTGCTGTTGAGATGCTCTTCTGCATACCTTGGTTTATAACAAGTGGTTATTTGAGCTACTATTGCCTTCCTATTAATTCAAAGCACTCTGGCCATTTTCCTCTGAGGTCTGACTTCAATAAGTAATTTTTTCCCCTATAGAATTTGGTATTTTCTCTTTTTCAGACCATTCTCTGTAAACCCAGAGATGTGGGAAAATCCCACTAAGCAGTTTTTGTAATACTAATACGCCCCATTCAAAGTCACTTAAAACACCTTTGGACTTCACTGGACCATCCTGACCACGTATACATGTCTGAATCACAACCGTGTGATGGGCTGATCAGATATTTTCCCCATAGAGCAGCTAAACAGGTATACTTAATAAAGTGGCTAATGAGTGTATAGCGCAGACTGCTTTAAAAGCATTGTCAGTCAAAATGTGAAAATCTGAGTTAAAAATATTAGGACTTTACTGAGTTTATACTTGTTGTATCAGATCAGTGAGCCTGCTTTGGCTTCATAAGGACTGAGAAAGAACTGACAGATTATAAAACTAGTCTTTTTTCCTCCCCATGAGGCCTATGTGGGAAGATTTTACCTTTTGTTAATTACTAATTGAAGAGCTGTACTGTTCACAGAGTGATAATTATAGAAATGTAGTTTTATGGCTCATAGTGGTGTTTAAGACTATAATAGATGGTCTTATGCCGTCTCTACTTTGGATTAATTCTGAGCTCTTTCTCCATCTCCTTTCGGGGGACCTTAAACTCCACGCTGAGACCCACTCAAAGCCCCTCTGATACAATCTTGTATTTTTATTCTCAGGTTCGGTATCTTCTTTGTCCATCGCTGATAATTCACAAACACAGGCTGGTCTGCTTCGGCTCTGGCAGCTCTCAGCTGATGTGCCGCCTCCTCTCTCAGACTCACTCAGGGAAGGGTATCTGGAGTCTTTCATCACAATGTAATATTACATGTGCTACCTAAACCTCACTGCAGGACATTCTCCTTTGTTATGTTCCCCCTTCCTTCCTTCCTTCCTCCCCCCTCCCTCCCTCTTCCCCACCAGTACCAGGAGTGAGCATCGTTCTCGGATCATTACTCCTCAAAGAAATTTAAGCGCGGGACGCCATTTAATTTTTTTTTCCCTCCCCAAATGCAGTCAGTCATTAGAAATCCTAGCTGTCATGGCGATGCCATTTTTGGTGCGGAGTGTTTGTTGCCTCATTTCTTTTAATTTTATCTCCATTAGCTTAATTCTTTTTTAATATTTCCATCTAACGAACTTTACAGTCCATTTTGTCTCAGTGTCTTGCTAAGCGAGTTTTATGAAGCAGGCAGTTGGCTTTTTCCATTTGAGAGCGGCTGAGGATGGGGGGGCGGGGGGCAGAGGAGGGAGGGTGCAATCGAGGAGGGCCCGGGTGCTTTTGTCAGCTTATTTTTGGCACCTTAGCTAGCAGTTCTGCTTCTTCGCCTTGATTATACAAGCAAACAACTGCATGGAGTTCATTAACAATAAAGCACAGGCTAATTAAGCCGAGCCCCTCAGACAAACCAGCGCTGTCATCCCGCATGTGTTCGGAGCTGATTGAGCTGTTAAAGATTTACCTTCACTTGTCTTTTACCTCCTTTGCTTCCTCGCGAGGGCCCTCGCTAAATTTGTCTCAGAGGGCGTTTAACCTCACAGAGAGTCAGCTGCTGCCATTTGGGCTGTAAACACTTTACTTCAAGGTACAGTAGCCTTACAAGGCCACAGTGGCTGTTTACTTCCTGCTTTCATTTTGTTGTTTTTAATGTGCTGCAGGTGCCATCAAGTCTCTCAGAGGAACACTGTCTATCTATTGGCCTTTATGTACTATATATATATATCCTCATAACACTGTTTAACAGCACAGTGATCCTGTTACACATACAGGCTGTGACGTGGCTCCATAAATTACATGTGAATCAGTCTCGTGTCTGCCCCGAGGTTGTGAGATACACCATTAGCAAAATGGCCCTCCAACCCTTTGTTAATGCAATTTGCTTAATTGCTCTGTATCAGTATACAGATGAGACGTGTTAGCGTGTCGAGGTCTGCACAGAGGACATATTTATTTTAATAATCTATGGTCGCTGATTCTTTTCTCTTGCTTGATGTTCTCTGATGGCACTCAGCATCTTGGAGGGGAGGCTGCTATAGCGTATAAGGCAAAAACAGAGTTTCTGCAATTCTAAGCAGCTTGAAAGTCAATATTCAGCCATCTTTATTTAAATGTATTTATTTATAAGGGACGTGGTATATTAATTAATATATCAACGTAAATGTGCCAAAAATTAGCCACAAAGCTACTTTTCATCTGTAGTCCCTGGTAGGTCAAACAAAACCAATAAGAAAAATAACACACCATCAAACAATGTATAAGAAAACATAAAACTGTGTTTTATTACAATTAATTAATTATTCTTCAGCACAGTCTGAACTCTCTCATTCCTGTTTTTGTCATTTCTTTAAGTAGTCTTCAGGAATAGTTCTCCAGGGTTCTTGAAGGACATTCAAAGCTCTTCTTTGGAAGTCACTATTACAAAGGTGTAGCAGTAATGTCACAAAAATAAATTGGTTATCTGTGTCTTTTGTCTAGTCTTCCTTCCCTTTACCCCCAATTATTTGCTGCAGATAGTTGCCCCTCCCTGAGACTGGTTTCTTCCTTTTAAAAGGGAGTTTTTCCTTTTCCTTCTGTTGTAGGGGGTTATCTAATTTTGGGGGTTTTCTCTGTATTGTTGTAGGGTCTTTACCTTACAATATAAAGCACCTTGAGATGATTGATATTGTGATTTGGCGTTATATAAATAAAATTGAATTGAATTACAAAAATGAACTGCTGTGATTTTTCTAGACTGTGATAGAAAATGTTGATTATTTTTTATAAATAAGAATTTAATTCAAGCAGAAAGTGAAACTCTTGGGATGCCGCGGGCAGCTTTTTACAGGCATGCTTGTCAATGGCAGGAGAAACTTGACGAAAACCGGAAGGAAGCACATGCAACTGGTTTTTGGCCCAGTATTCTCTTGTTTCAAAGCAACAGTGCTAAACACTGAGCCAACACACTGCAGCACTGAGCTACCTGCAAAAATACATAGTTTGCAAAAGATTGATGTATGGTCTGCATGTATGCATGAATGGGTTGATGAACGGTTCCTGGCTGATCTGTATTTGTAACCCAATTTTTTTCAACACGTTCCAAGCCTCAAGTTTGGAATTATGGTCACCATCTCAGTTTTTTCAAGCTTATGCTAATGTATGAACAAAAGAGGTATGGGTAGGGATGGGTATCGTTTAGGTTTTATCCGATACCAGTACCAAACCGGTACTTTTGAAACGGTGTAGGTGCTTAAATGGTGCTCGAACTGGTGCTTAAAGAATGAAGAACACAAACTTTGTCCAAAAACCTCTCATGTTTAGCTGTTTTTTTTGTAAAAAGATAACAATGTTAGCCTTTTCTGCAGCTATAGGGCATATATGGTATCACTCTTGGCTGGAAGCAGTGCTTAAACAATGGAAAAAACACCAATTTTGTCTAAAAACCTCTCATGTTTAGCTGTTTCCCACTTTTTCTTTGGTCATTTTCGCCTTTTTGGCCAGGGTGAAGGGAGTATCTGCCATCTACGACAGTGTTTGCTAGTTCACCTTACATGCATTAATTTAATAACGTGGTTAGCCTACTCAACGTAAATTACACACAAACAACATTAAGCTACTCACGCAAGAAAGAACGGCTGCTGCTGCCATCATCATCCTCATCACTTCTGCTACACTGGCAGGGCTAGGGGCCAGGATTCTAATCTTTGGGTTTTTGGGGGATGTTGCTAACTCCGGGTCCGATAACAGGCAACCCACCCACAGTAGATGTGCTCGATGTGAGGTCTCGCAGCAAGCTATCAAATACGGCGCATTTCTCGGCTTTTAACAAAATGCTATACGTCAACAGGTGTTTCATCAGATTCGAGGAGTTACCTCCTTTGCACAGCATCACCCTAAAGCACTTGTTGCAGGCTGCTGAGTTTGCATCTTTTGCTGTGAAGTACAGCCAGACTTTTGACCGCTTGCCTTGGGCATTTTTAATCTGTAGCTCTGCTCTAAAAGAACATACGTGCCTGGGCCCGCCTACTACGCTTGCAAAGGTAAAAATGATTGGCTAGAATCCAAAGTGTATGACATCTCAGGGGAAAAAAAGCACCGAAATAAAGCACCGAAATGTGCGCTGCTTTTCGGTCTGGTTACTACCGTTTATGTCAGTTCCGGTGCCATAATGGCACCGGATACTGGTACCCATCCCTAGGTATGGGGCAGGCCACATGAAGAGCTGAGGTCCTGTTGCTTGCTCAAAGGTTCTTGAACAGCCAAGAAAGTTGATCCTGTTCATCTGTATTTTGTGTTTTCAGCTTATGTACAGATTGATGCAAAAAAAATGGAATGATGTTTCATAACAGTTTCCAGTATCTCCCACTGAAAATACAATATTCACATGAAGCGAATCAACTTTCTGGGCTTACCTTACCTTGAAGACTAAGAAAGCATCAAGACCTTCTTGAACAGGACTTATGAACCAAAAGTAGAGGTCAGACAAATCTGCTGCACTCCTTCACCTCCTCCTTTTCTTCTTTGGTGGCAGCTCTTCTTCACCTCAGAGAGCGATAAGCTACCAATTCCCACCGCAGTGTCTCCTCATCAGTATTTAATTACAGAGGAGGTTGAGTACTCTGACTCCATAGATGATAGAATGGATGAAAGTTGGAGGTAGAAGCTTGAAGGAAGTGATCTTACCCCTGTAATACTTGATTGTGGCTTCTGATTAATGCAGGATGCGGCTATTTTTTTTACTAAATAGTAGTAAAATAAAAATTTTTTCTGTTATGGTATGTCGATCCAAGCTTTGAGTGCAATGCGGCGTCTCTCCAAACATAAACAAAGTCATGATTTCAGCAGCCTTGTCCATGTTGACCTTGGATTCAGCCATGTGGTCTTGAGGTTGAAAAAGTTGTAGACGTTCGCATTGGAGGAAAATCATGTAAGTGAAAAAAGAAATGTCTTCTTGCTCCCTCCAAACCACACTTCAATTCCAGTCAGATTATTGTCAGGTTAAAAGAACAAATAAAGAATTAAAACGATTGTTTATTTAACTAGAGTTGTGGTTCATGTCCAGTTACATCTACATGTTTAAACTATTTCCACTGCTAAAAATATGTCCATCTCATTCTTTTCTGTTATTTTTACTATGACTGATTTTCCAAACCCTACTGTCTTGCAAATGTAGCCAATAAAAATTAGCTTTTTGGACAATTTTTCTAGAGATGAGTATCTTAACGCTGAAACAAGCCCAGAGTTCACAACATTTATGAGCCTGCTGACAGCCGTATATGGACATTAATGTAGAAATCCGACTGTCCATGTCACTTCTGGAACAGATACATCCCATAAGGCACTGTATTGGAAAAAAGAAATTTCATAGTAGGTTTTTCCTTGTTTGACTCAGGCTAAACTCAACTTGACTGCTTCATTTGTCACAAAGAAACAGGTCTTAAAGACAAAGTGAGATTATATAGATAAACCCTGACAGCCTCATGCACCTTGATGAGGTAGAGCAAGTGAAGATCTGTAGTCCAATCAGTAAAATGGCCCAGAGGCTAATTTCTGTCTCTCAAACTAATGTTTGAAATGTTCTCTGTACAGATCACATCTTTATGTCGCCTGCATTAGATTTCCATGCTGCTGGTATCATTCTTGTGACTTTAGTATCTGTTGAGGACCATGAGAGATGTCTTCAAATCTGACACAAATGTTGACAAATGGTAATAATGAACTCATTGTTGTGGGTGCTCAGGGTACAACGTTTGTTGTAACATTTGTTTTAAGGTCACTCCAAATCTTTTTGGCTCAGAAACTCATGAATTTGCACATCTTCTAAGAAATCTAAGAAATGTCTTCAAAGTGTGCCGGTGCTAGTGAACTGATTAGAATTTGCTGGTCAACATTTCAACATTTCTAGTGACATCACTAGAAATGTTCTGGGCCATAATTCAAGATTTGTATGTCTCACGGCGTAATCTAAGAATAGCTTATGGAAATTTGTCAAAGCACTATTCAAGAATTCACACCACTTGCTAAGTGGTGTTAGAAATGCCTTGAAGATCACCAGGTCAGGATTACAGGGAGGCTGAGGCCTGTCCCAGCTGCTATATGTTGAGAAGAAATGCCTTTAAATCTGATATGAAAGCTTGCTTGGGTTTAGGAATGAACTGATTAGGACAAATGTTTTTGGCCATAACTCGAGAGCATTTTAACTAATAATCACAAAATTTCACAAAAAAATGTCTAAAAGGATCAAGTGATGAAGCAATGATAGTTTACAAAGGTCAACGGTCAGACTTGCATCATAACATTCTGAAAAAAACAGCTTTCTGGCCATTATTTACCACCATAATTCTTACTTTTTGCTTTCTTTAATAATAAATTGGTGACAGAAATCTTTGCTTCCAACTTTTTAAATTCCTTCAAAGTCTAAGTAGACATGCAGTAGGGCTGCACGATTAATCGTTAGAAAATCGCGATCTCGATTCATACTTATGTGCGATCTCATTTCCAAATGACAACAATAAAAAAATAAATAAAAAAAAAGACGACGACGACGATTGTACCACATTTTGATCCGGGACGTAATCTGCATGAAAACAAGCGCTCACTCTTCCTGCTCAACAAATGACAAGGGCGGAGCCTTATACCACGTGATACAGAAGCTGTGCCGTGTGATGCTAAAATTAGCAGGGAAAAAACAACGGAGAGCACGTCAGGGATGACGAGAAAGTGACAGGAGAAAATCCGTCCCGGTCAACCACCCAAACATCAATAACGGGAACCTTATACAGCGCTTCCCTATACACGTCGAACTCCCGCAGGCACAAAGAAATTACGGAGGCTATTACTTATCAACTGACCAAAGATATGGCTCCCATCAACACTGAGCAAAACGAGGGATTTAGGAAAATGATCAACACCCTAGACAAACGCTACACAGTGCCGTCCCGCAACTATTTTTCTATCCGATTCTTAAGTGATGACATGACGAATCCTACTTCCGGGCCTAAAGTAGTCTGCGTTTAATATGCGTTTAAAGTGAGACATTTGTTGTTTTTATGTTTATTTATTGTTTTTATGTTCAGTCTCAACTGTTACGAAGTTGATGTGCCGTTAATTAGTGCAATAAATATTTATACTGGAAAAGAAAATCGTGATCTCAATTCTAAGCCAAAAAATCGTGATTCTCATTTTATGCAAAATCGTGCAGCCCTAACATGCAGCCTAATCAACATGACTTGTTGGCAGGGGCATAAAAGCACAAGGCATTAATTCCAGTTTAGAAATCTGCAATGAGATTGTCTTCTTCTGCATTAATATACACAGCTTGGTGCAACTCTTTGTTTTCCCGGAGCAACGATGGCCAAATTATTGAGAAACACTCCGTGTCGAAATTGTCCTTAAATATTTAATAGGGAGAGTTTGTGGATTGTGAGGTTCAAATCAGGATTTACAAAAGAAAAAAATCAGGCTTTCGATATTGGTTCATGTCCACATTTACAGTATGCATTGTAGCTTCAAAGTGTCTATTTATCTTTCCCTGCTGCTGTGCAGTCAACAAATAAAACTCTAGTAATACATCAGAATAACTAGAAAGTTATTAAGTGTCACTATCTCTTCATGGAGGCATGGAACAGTTAACAGTGAGCACTATAAAAGTAGATTTACTGGAACAAGCTGGAAGCCCGATCAAACAGTGGCACTGTGTCTGTAGGTAAAAGCCTCCTTTAGAAGTCTTTTCACAGCTGGCTCCAGAAAGGAGAAGATGACTGTGATCAAAGCAGTGAAAGGAACCTGAACAGACACACAGTGTGCCAGTTTGAGGACGGGCACGACATACGAGCCGTCAAAACGGCGATATGAATCTGCGCTGTAATTCAGAGAAAAAGAGATTAGAAGAAGATAATGGTCTCATATCTCAAAAGTTAACAGTGAGGCCTGCGTGAACTGTGAATAATCTTATAATTACTGATCTAATGCCATTAGGCCTGACAGAAATAGAGAAAGCAACGCTTGGATGAGGCACAGTTAATCAACTGTGCGCTCCTCTTGGATCATCAGTACCCCCGCGCACGCTAAGGCCACGAGTGATGATAGGTATAAGTTTAAATGACAGCTTAAAGGAACATTACGCCGCGCTCATATTTGGTTAACTCTCCCTACCAAATGGTTCAAAAACGTGACTTTTTTTAATGCGCCTCGCAGCCTTTTTATCGCCCCCTCGATTTGCGAGGGTATTTTTTTCCCCTTTCCCTTTTATTGCCTCGGGCTATTCTTCTTCGGGGGAAATCCGGGGTGACTGGAGTTCCCTCACCTTGTGCTCGTTTGATCGCGCACACACAGAGGCAGATCTGGTCGTTTCAAGCTTCTGTTCCAGGTTGTACTTGCAATATGAGAATAATCACAACAACAAAAAACAGCGCTGGAGGCCTCCCGTCACTGATTCATGTTGTTCCCTTTTATTTCTCTTCGTGTGGGAGAGAACGCTGTGACAAAGTGCACACCCAGAGTTTGACAGTTTAAAGAAAAGATCCACCCTCAGATTGTCAGCCGCTGTTTGATCTCATCAGTCGGTGATGTTCGGTTTGATGGCAAAGTGTTTTTCGTTGAGCCAATTTTTCTTCAGTGAAAATTCTCATATTATCTATATTTGACCAGGGAAGAGGAGTAACAATTAAATTGAGCTAGGAATGAAAAAATAGCAGGGTTGATTTGTGTCATAGTGTCTGGGGTTGAGGACTCTTTTCCCAAATTTAGTTCGGCAACATTTTTGACTTTTAAAGTAAAAGGATTAGCGGGGTTTAGGGTTTCATTGTGACTGGAGTTTGAAGACTCAATTGAATCTTTACCAAATGTCAGGGTTCCTGGGTCGTTGACCCAGTGATTTCAGTTTGTTCATGTTCAGTTTGGTTCGCCACATTAATGTTCTCACTTCCTGTCTTTCCCCGTGTCAGCTTGTCTCCCGTGTCATTAGTCAGATTATGTTCAGCCCTGTACTCACCTGTTTCCAATCATTGTCATCATTCAACCTGTGTATTTAAGTTCCTCGGTTTCACCAGTTCTCTGTCGTGTCATTGATGTTGATGTTCATGTGATGTTCTGTTGTCGTTTCCGTCTGCGTTCAGCCAGCCATTCAGCCTTCCAGTCAGTTGTCCAGCCAGCCAGCCATTTTCTCCCTTTGTTCTGTTCATCCACTCCTCATAATAAATCTGCACCTACCTGCGAGTCCTGCGTTTGGGTTCCTTCTTCCTCGCCTCCACACGACGCCTGACAGAATGACACGACCCGTGCCACGAAGACACGATTGGAACCCAGCAGACTCGGACCTCTACGAGCGGCAGGAGGCAGCGCTTTCCCGTTGGGCAAAGGAGCTCAGGGGAAAACAGCGGCTCTTCGCGGAGCGAGAGCACGTCTTCGAGGGCACTCGCTTGGCTCTGGGCGGGCCTCGGAGACGCCGCGTTCCCCCACCTGCTGCCTCACCTGTACCGGAGCATTTGCCGTGGAGAGTGGACGTTCCACGCCGCGCTTCGGCCACTCCCTCTCTCGCCACTCCGCTCCTCGCTCCCACACCCGCCGCCTCATCCGCCGGACCTCCACCATCGCCGCGGCACAACGGCTACGCCTCCCACCTCAGCTCGACGGAGGCTACCGCGCCAGAGGCTCAGCTGTTTATCCCGGCCGCTTCCTCTTCCCGGAGAAAGCGGCGCACACGCCGCCATAAAATGGACTATTTTCAGCAATTCCCGGTGGTGAGTTCCAGCGACTGTTTTCCACCCTCGTTTGACTCTCCACTTCAACCCAATAATAAACCCGTCTTTGATTCATGGGACGTTTCCCTCCTAGAGGAGGAAGTGGACTGGGAAGAGTTTTTCTGCTCTGCTCCTCCAAAGACTGTAGATAGTGGTGGCAGGAAAACCCGGACATTCTCCCATACACCTGCCAGTAACACACACACCGTCACTATTTCCACACCCATTATTGAGCCATTGCCCACCAGCATGGGGGCCCAGTCTATGCCCACACCAGTGCCAGCTCCCAGGAGGAGGGCAGCTGCGACCCAGTCTACCTCCACACCCGCTCCTGTTTCTCGGGTGGGGGTGACTGGTGTCCAGCCACCTTCTGTGCCTGTCCCAGCGCCCAGGCTGAGGGCAGCCAGAACCCAGCCTGACCTCCCTGGAGGCTTGGAAGAGCTAACCGGTCCACCTACTACTTCACCCTTTCATCCACCTCCTGATCCAGCTTTTCACGCCCTCGCAGTATCACTGGTTAGACTAGCTGAACTGTCCCCTGCCCAGGCACCAGCCTTACGAGCCCAAGCCGTAATTTTATCTCCGTCACTAGCTCACTCTTTAGCTCAGCCATTAGCCTCACCGGCCTCTGTTTATCCGTCAGTCTCCTTAGTCCAATCAGTTCCCTCACCTGCTGTCCAGTCTCCTGCTGCCCTCCAGTCAGTTCAGCCACCTGTAGCTCAGTCTCCACCTGTCCTCCAGCCACCTGTAGCTCAGTCTCCACCTGTCCTCCAGCCACCTGTAGCTCAGTCTCCACCTGTCCTCCAGCCACCTGTAGCTCAGTCTCCACCTGTCCTCCAGCCACCTGTAGCTCAGTCTCCTCCTGTCCCCCAGTCACCTGTAGCCCAGTCTCCTCCTGTTCCCCAGTCACCTGTCCACCATCCCGTCCAGTCCCCAGACCTGCAGCCACAGCACCCAGAGCCAGCTGTGAGCCTTCCTGCTTCTCAGCCAGGGGTTTCCGCACCCGCTGGCCCGGCCGCTCCTCAGCCAGGGGTTTCCGCACCCGCTGGCCCGGCCGCTCCTCAGCCAGGGGCCTCCGCGCCTACTGGCCCTGCCTGTCTCCGGCCAGAGGCCTCCGCGCCTGCATCGCCTGGTCAGGCCTCTGCCTCAGCTGCACCCACGCCCGGCCCGGCCTCAGAGCCTTCGTCCGCTGCAGCCTCAGTGCCTTCAGCCTCAGTGCCTTCAGCCTCAGTGCCTTCAGCCTCAGTGCCTTCAGCCTCAGTGCCTTCAGCCTCGCCTGGCCCAGCCTCAGTGCCTTCAGCCTCGCCTGGCCCAGCCTCAGTGCCTTCAGCCTCGCCTGGCCCAGCCTCAGTGCCTTCAGCCTCGCCTGGCCCAGCCTCAGTGCCTTCAGCCTCGCCTGGCCCAGCCTCAGTGCCTTCAGCCTCGCCTGGCCCAGCCTCAGTGCCTTCAGCCTCGCCTGGCCCAGCCTCAGTGCCTTCAGCCTCGCCTCGCCTGGCCCAGCCTCAGTGCCTTCAGCCTCGCCTCGCCTGGCCCAGCCTCAGTGCCTTCAGCCTCGCCTGGCCCAGCCTCCGTGCCTTCAGCCTCGCCTGGCCCAGCCTCGTTTGGGTCTGGAGCTGAACGGCCATTTTCTAGACCGCTGGCTGGGCCACTGGCCGGGCGCCATCGCCGTCGTGGGCGGCCCACAGACCCTCTTCGCCTGAGTGGCCGCCGTCGCCTTCCGCGCGGCCGGCCCCCGGACCCTCTTCGCCTGAGTGGCCGCCGTCGCCTTCCGCGCGGCCGGCCCCCGGACCCTCTTCGCCTGAGTGGCCGCCGTCGCCTTCCGCGCGGCCGGCCCCCGGACCCTCTTCGCCTGAGTGGCCGCCGTCGCCTTCCGCGCGGCCGGCCCCCGGACCGCCTTCGCCTGAGTGGCCGCCGTCGCCTTCCGCACGGCCGGCCCCCCGACCGCCTTCGCCTGAGTGGCCGCCGTCGCCTTCCGCACGGCCGGCCCCCCGAACTGTGCCCACGTCGCCGCCGTCGCTTTCCACGCGGTCGGCCCCCGGACCAGTGCTGTCGCCGTTGCCGTCCGCACGGTCGGCCCCCTGAACTGTCTCGTCTCGGCCACGGGCCGCGTGGACGCCCACCTGAACTGTCTCGTCTCGGCCACGGGCCGCGTGGACGCCCACCTGAACTGTCTCGTCTCGGCCACGGGCCGCGTGGGCGCCCACCTGAACTGTCTCGTCTCGGCCACGGGCCGCGGGGGCGCCCACCTGAACTGTCTTGGTGTGGACTCCGTCCCTCCGTCCTGGGCCCCCTCCGCCCACCCTGTTCTGGTTTTTTTTTTCTTTCTCTTTTGGCCGTCGGGTGCCGGCCTTTGAAGGGGGGGGTACTGTCAGGGTTCCTGGGTCGTTGACCCAGTGATTTCAGTTTGTTCATGTTCAGTTTGGTTCGCCACATTAATGTTCTCACTTCCTGTCTTTCCCCGTGTCAGCTTGTCTCCCGTGTCATTAGTCAGATTATGTTCAGCCCTGTACTCACCTGTTTCCAATCATTGTCATCATTCAACCTGTGTATTTAAGTTCCTCGGTTTCACCAGTTCTCTGTCGTGTCATTGATGTTGATGTTCATGTGATGTTCTGTTGTCGTTTCCGTCTGCGTTCAGCCAGCCATTCAGCCTTCCAGTCAGTTGTCCAGCCAGCCAGCCATTTTCTCCCTTTGTTCTGTTCATCCACTCCTCATAATAAATCTGCACCTACCTGCGAGTCCTGCGTTTGGGTTCCTTCTTCCTCGCCTCCACACGACGCCTGACACCAAACAGGCTTGGCTTACAGGAAACTGCTAATATCGCCCAGGTATGATCCACTTTGTCTGCCATACGTCTTTGTCTGAAATTTAAGTCCACATGTTGTTCAAATAATCACAAGAAAAAAAATGTTTTGAAAAGGCAAGACAAAGAATGTACTTTGATTTGTACTCTGTTTGACCGTGGTGTGTTAATTGGATAGTTTCTAATTATCTTTGGTTCTATTTTGGACAGAGCCAGACCGTCTCCTGGTCCCTTTTGGATTCTCATTTTGGGAAAATTAATTTTTTTGTGTAGATTGGGTTTGGGTCAGTTTTCTTGGGGTCTTTTTTGGCAGCGGTCCAAAACTGTTGGTAACCGATCAAAAACCTCTACAGTGCGCTGACCTTTACAGTGAGAAGGTTACACTTTAATTAGTAGCTTTAAGCCCTCCCTCCCCCTCCAAAGAAATCAAATGTGTGTGCTGTGTCTCAGACTCAAAGAACACTTTCCTAACTGTTGTTGTTGCTTGATCTTTTCTAACTGTGATGGTCAGTGCGATGGATAGGTTTTTCCTCAGCTTGCAGAATAAACTGCAGTAACTTGTAGCAATTTGAAGTTTTCTGACTTTGTCAGTAATTGACATTGTTGTGGAAGTATTTTGTTAAACTCTTCTTTACAAAGTTGCTCCAGTTCATTGATGTTTCCAGGCAGTCATTCAGGCACAGCTCTCTTCAGGTCCGGCAGCATTTCAGTCAGGTTGAGGTCTAGACTTTGACTGGATGATTGCAACACGGTGATTCTTTTCTTTTTCAGACATTCTGTTGTAGGTTAGCTGCTGTGCTTCAGATCATTGTCCTCTTACATGACCCAGTTTCAGCCGAGCTTTATCTGTCGGACAAACAGCCTCATATCTGACTCTACTTTGGTACACAGAGGAGTTTGTGGTCTACTCAGTCAATTGCATTTGATCAGCAGCACCTGACTGCGACATAAATTTATGACAGAAGTGTGTTTGTAGTTTTTCACAGGACTGTACTGCAGGTAATGCATAACAGCACATTCACCACAAAATGTGAAGCGAATGTATGAAGCGTCACAATTGCATTCAAACTCTTTACTTTGGAAAACAACTTTGCACCACGCTGCAACCAGACAACTCATTTTTGGAATCGTCTAACTCTAGAAGAAGTCCATGTACCTTTAACATTTTGGTAAAGCGCTGGAGACTACCATGGCCTGCATGACAAAGATATAGGTTATTTGCATCATTTCAGGGCAGCTGGAGCTATTTGGCTCAACTTCGGGAGAGCGTTTGAATAAAAAAGTAAGTAATGCCAAATGAAAATTTGAGGTTTCCAAAGAAGTATTGCTAGCTCAAGTATCATAATTTAATTTTAATCAATTTTATTTATAAAGGGTCAAATTGCAACAACAGTTGCCTAAAGGTGTTTTATATTATTATATTATTATTATTTATAGACCCTACAATAATACATACAGAGAAAAACCCAACAATCATATGACCCCCTATGAGCAAGCACTTTGGTGACAGTGGGAAGGAAAAACTCCCTTTTAACAGGAAGAAACTTCAGCAGAACCAGGCTCAGAGAGGGGCGGCCATCTGCTGCAACCTGTTGGGGTGAGAGAAGGAAGACAGGACAAAAGACATGCTGCGGAAGAGAGTGAAACTTCCTCCCATATTTGGTGTCAGGACACGAAAAGTCCCTTAAATCTGCATTCTTTCTAATGGCCAGCAGGGGGCAACTCCCCGTGTCTGTATAAAAGTTAAAGGTAAAGTAACCTTTACTCTAACATGACTTATGTCCGCAGTAAACATTTTCCTGATGAGTTTATACTCTCAGCCTAAAGTTTTAAGTCTCTTTTTTTTTTTTGAAAATTGTGTTTACTTTGTAAATTTTGATAATAATAATAATAATAATAATAATGGATACTTTATTGATCCCCATGGGGAAATTACTTGTTTTTCTCTGCATTTGACCCATTCACTCTGTGAAGCAGTGGGCAGCCCACTAAGCAGGCGCCCGGGGAGCAGTGTGTAGGGACGGTACCTTGCTCAGGGGTACCTCAGGGTAGCCGTTAAGTGGATTCGAACCGCCGACCTTCCGATCATGGGGCGACCACTTTACCTACTGAGCTATCCCTGCCCCCTGATCCCATTTAGAGTAAAATTGACAGTAAAGCTGGGTATGCCTACCTTCTGATTGAGCTGATGTCTGGTTTTAAATAAGTTGGACAACATAGCTATGCCCAGAACGCTCAGCTCAAGGTTCTAAGGTTGTAATGTTTAGTATAGAGCTAAAAAGGTCTTTTCTTCTTCATTTACCCTTCAAGATACAAGCACCAAAATTGTATTCACATTTCAGCTAAAAAAAACGGCTTCATGGAAGTTGCTTTTACTTTTGAGTGAAACCTTCCCTAAAACTTTTTCTTTGTCAGCTTTGCACAGTAGTGACTGTGGAGGTTTGCCCTGTGGTTATCGTGATCATGCTTTAAAAGGGAAATCACATGCATCTCCATTTATTGCAGAATGTATAATTAACTAGTAAAGTTATATTTCCTGGTGGCATTAGTGACAAAAGTGCAAATTCTCTGGCTGTTGTTACTTCTCAACTTTGAGCCTGACATGGTCATTTGTGCATTGTCTTTCCTTCTCATACATGTTGAATATTGTGTTTTACTTACGGTATTATACCTTTTTTTTATGTAGATGGCTTTTATCTGACAGTAACAAAGCGCTCTGAAGCTCCAGGAATAAACAAATGTGTCAGAACACTTTGACGCTAATGGTGTCTCCCCAGATGAAGTTTCAAAATATTCAATTTTCATTTACAGGCGGTTACATTTTGGGAGCCCCAAGAGTAAGACTTTTGATTACACAACCTGCCATCTCAGTTGGAAGTTGGTCTTCCAGGGAATAAACATGGGCCATAATTAGGGAAACATGCAGATCGTGTAGATGAGCAGTGATGGTGGCGGGCTGAATGGACTGGTCTCTGGGCGGGGAACGGATATAATGAAGGCGTTTTGAATTTGGAGTGAAAGTGGGATGATGGACCCCCGGCTCTTTCAGACCAAACTTTTCTTTTTAGCCATTAGCTTTGTTCTCCATCCTTTTAGACATTGTCACTGCATCTGTGTTTGTGTGGTATGATGGAAGGGCTGCACATTGTGTGGGACATCCATCAAAAAAAAGATAATAATAATAAAAGAAGACACCCGCTTATAATAAAGCAATCACTGATCTGAAGCCTGAATTCTTTACTGAAATTAGCATACAGCCTATTTTAGAAAGGCGGGCTGTAAATTCATGTGACAGTCGCTTCTGAATGTTTGTGCGTGGGAATTGCTAATCTCATTAATCAACAGCTTTTTTGACACGTTCTCTGCTAATGTAACTGTGCTTTTATTTTGAAAGCTTTTAAAACATTTACGTAACACAGTTTTTTGTTATTTATGTACTTTATCTCTTTATGGTAAAAACTATTCAGAATTATTAAATAAGCATTATCCATGGGTGGACAAAGAGCATACGTGAAACTAGCTACATCCCTGACATCCACTCACGTTTTACCATCATGAAATGGCTTGCATGCAGGTTTGTGCCTACACACGGTTTGTGAATGCTGTCCCGCTGTCTAATTAAGGTGGACCAACCCCTCTTTGGGTTATTTAGGAGCCAGAAGTGACCATATGTAGATGAGTGGCTGGAGTGAGAGGTTGTCAGCTAATGCTAGCATGCTTGCTTAGCGGGACACATTCTTCAGACACCAATATGTGCTAACTCGTGGTATTTAATATGCAAGTAAGTAGAGCTACAGTCACCAATACTATAACACAACTTGTTAGTACAATAATACTCCGACAGGTATTAACAGATCAAAAAAAGTTGAGAAAAAGCCGGTTAGAGTATAAAAATTATTCTCTAACCGGCTTTTTCTCTAACCACTTTTTTAAGGCTGGAAATTGATCACAAAGAGTATTATGCATCAAAATATCCTTGCAACTGCTTTGGTGACAAGCAAAAGTAAAAAAGTGTTGACAGTTCAGCACATGGACTGGATGGGAAACCAATTAGATCTTTAAAAAAATGGTATAATATTAACAAATTTGAGGAAACTGGACAAGCAGAGGACAAAAAAGAAGTGTCAGGTATTAAAAACTATCTACAGCAGATGAACAGTATCTTAAATGTCCTTTAGACCATGATCATAAAAACACACTGCCAATGCAGTAAAATCATACCTGGATAGAAAAACACACAGTGGAGCACTATCAGTCATGGATTGAAGCAGTGTGGGATCATGTTGACAGAGAACAGAACAAAAGGCAGAAACATCCAAAGAAGAGCTTTGAATGTTCTTCAAGAAGCCTGGAGAACTACTCCTGAAGACGACTTAAAGAAATGACAAGAAAGCTGCCTAAGAGAGTTCAGACTGTGCTGAAGAATAAAGATGCAAATATTGACTCTCAAGTTTTTTACCTTATATGCTGTAGTTCCATGCAGGTTTGCACACATTTTAATACATCACTGCACATATTCCTTGTTTCCTAGCAAAAATATTGGTAGGGAAATAAAATTATTTCATATCAAGAACATTTACACTTGGTTTTCTTCTCAACAAACTTTTTTAACAGCCCTCAGAAGTGACACATTTGACTGAAATCTGTACAGTGTGTGTCACTGTGTGCATATGGGTGGCTCCAGTCACACACTCACAACTTTGAAGGCTGAACAGTGTCACTGAAGGTTTGTGTGTGTGTGTGTGTGTGTGTGTGTGTGTGTGTGTGTGTGTGTGTGTGTGTGTGTGTGTGTGTGTGTGTGTGTGTGTGTGTACACGTGCTGTTTGCAGTAGTTGTGAAACACGACGTGACGGCAGAGAGCGATCCCACGAGGGGCCTCCATGTCATGTCGAAAATACCATAACATGTGCATTACACTTAAGTGATTCTTCTTCCATCTGCTAAGTATGACAACATTAGCATACCCATTTAATTAGCACCGCGCTTTAAGCATTCCCCCCTTTTAATCACCTCATTGTATTTACTCAGCCACTGGTAGCAGAAGGGCTCTCATTTAAAAAAAAAAACAAAAAACAGTGTAACTGCTTTGTAAAACCAGCAATAGTACTTATTTCTCTGCATTAAAAGTGATGAGTGCAAGTTTATTAAAATTCACCCACCAGTAATTTGCAATTTGCGAGAAAATGTTCAAAAAGAAAAATAGTTTTAACTTTTTTTTTGAAAGATTTCATCAATTCCTCTGCTGCATTCATAGCTTTTTTTCTCCTGCCTTTGTGCATCTGTACTCCTCATTATTTTAACTTGAATAAAAGGTGTCATCACGATCTTTTCATCTTTATCAGAACAGCTTTTTCTCTCCCCCTTCCTTTGCGCCCTCTCTTTCTGTTTTCTGTTGTCGGGCCCCCTTTTCAAAATCAAACTATCATCAGTGGGTAGGGGGGGTGATTGAAATATTGGGACGCTCTTTCAATGGCTTGCATTTACATTAATGAACTAGATTTGAATGGAGGTTCATATCAAGCCTCATAGATTCTGCGCTGTGATTTTATTAATTGCAACAGAGGCGTCATTGTTTGTCGTTTTGACGCCAATTCAATTAAAATCCCATTTAGAGGGTAATAGATTAGGCAGGGTAAACTTTATGTGGAAGACTCCTTGTGACTAATATGTGACGCCATGAAAGAAGTAACTGCTGTGTGTCTCGTGACTGAGTTATACGTGCGCCCTGTGCACGCGCGCGCGAGCGTTATCACCTCCTCTTTGTTAAGTGAGAGTGGATTCACGGCGAGCATCGGTGCCACTCGGCTCACTTTGATGCATAATTGGTCGTCTTTTTGAAGGCATTAGCAGCTTGTAATTCCATACTTTAATTTGAATACACACATTAAAGATAGGAAGGGCTTCGTGCAGCCTGCTGTAATGAAGTAATTAGATTCTATATAGTAGACTTAAAGTGCAGTGGTAAGAGTGCACATGAACCTCAGTGGATCTGTGTTTTCCTAAAGTCAATGTTTGGACTGTGAATGAAATGTTAGCACAGGTTCATCTAGTCAGACTTTATCATTTTTCAATTCAATGCATCACCTGTGAAATATTGAGTGGAATGAAAATGGATTATTCACTGGAACTATAAATGCAGGTAGATGTACGGAAGCCCAAAACGGGCAAGATGATTACAACCTGAAAAGTTTAAAAGAATATTTGTTACTAAGAATTATTATTAATTATTATTCTATCAATAATATATTTTTGGGTCTTTGTGTATTTGCATGCATGGATAAGTATGCACTTTATTTTAATTTTTAAAATATTTTTAAATTTATTTTGTGGAGGATATTTTATATTGTATACTGTATTATTAAAAAATATTATGCATTATTTATTTATGTATTATGTATTATTAAAAAAAAAGAAAAAAGATTAAGTGACTAAAACAACAAATGAAGGTAGGAGGTACGGAAGTCCATCACAGCCAAGATTAAAGAAAAGAAAGAAAATTCCCTATTGAGAATTATTATTAATTATTCACAATTTTAATATCCGTTGTTATATTTTGTGTGTCTTTGTGTGTTTGATCACTATCTACTTCATTTTCAAGTTTATATATTTTTTAAATGCATTTTGTGCAGGATATATTATTTTGTATATATATTTGAATACTTTATTTTCATAAAATATATACATATAAATATTGTAGTACAATGATATACTGCAGGTCTATTTTTTACAAGTAAAAGCAAATTAATGTGATTAGTCATGCTTTACTAAGCAGCATTTTTTGACGTGTCAAAAATAGTACAAAAATCCCAGTAAGTTTTGAGATTTACTTGTTGTGTCTGAATCTCACCATATAGTGGATTTTTTTTGTCACGCCTTCCAAACGTTTAACGGTTATTACCATATTCCATAAAGTATAATAAATCAATCAATCACTCAATTAAAAAATGCACTGTTCATCTTCAACTGTTTTGTTGTTTATTTGTTTGTTTTTTTAACGTAAGTAGGATTTCTGTAAACGCTGATAAAATTGTGATAAAATGCACTGGGTGGTTAAAACAATAAATACAGAAACTTCCTCCATTTTAAAATATACATTTTACTGTATTTTTACAGGTTTTGTTTGTTTGTATGTTTTACAGTGTATAGTAGACTCAGAGTATCCCACATTGCCTTGCAAAAAGTATTTATACTACCAATGGCCACTGTCCAAACATTAATGATGATCGAGGTCTGTCACATTTTTAACATGACCAAATAAAATGGGCTTTGTATGTGGAAGCCAGGTGAGGGGCAGCCAATCAGAAGAGAGTGAGCTCTTAAAGAGGGGGGGGCATTAAGTTTAGAGGGGTTTTGTTAACTGTGTCTACCACACCTGATATCCCTTCAGCCTGTCCATACACTCAGTGTAATCCAGTGTAATCATTTCTACACAATTGAGGTCATCTATGCCTATTAACTCTGTGAGTGTACCTTATAACAGATGAAACACTGGGAATCCAGAACTCCCTAAATTCTGCGTTGTTTCATAAAAACCTTCGATTATTTCTCACAGCTTCTGAGTGATTCGGGTGACTAATAAACACTGGCTCCACAGCACAGAAGAAAGACTTTAATTACCTCTGTCATCACACACAGTTTTTATTTTTTAAATATCCAGGAGATTATTTGCATTTATTCATTAAACTAATCAGGATAGCATCATGCCCTTTTTTCACATCTTGTGTAGTGATGAAGGCATGTTTTTGACACACTACAAACCACATTCTGCTCACCTACATCCACATCCATCATTTGTGCTGCGTTCGAGTGTCTGCGCTGTATTCCCCTAAAACAAATGCGATTTGCTGTAATTACAATACACCCTGTCTGAGGCACCTGCGCAGGAACTCTTTCCAATACAAATTCCCCGTGTATTTTTTCTTTTTTTTTCCTCATCTGCTACACGTCTGCTAAGTCACCCGGAGGAGTCGAGCGAAGTGCGCGCAGCCACTCCGAGGGAGTGTTTTGCATTAAAAGTCCTTTTGAGTCGATGTAAGTTTGAAGGAGGAGGAGAGGGGGGCTGTGAGGGGGAAAAAAAAACAAAAAAAGAGAGAAAATTCTGTCTTTAATAATGCACAGTGTGAGACGGCGCAGAGCAATATACATTTTTAATTACTAAAGTGACTAATATCTAGGTTTGGCTTTGAGGTTTTTGTCCCATAAAATATGCATTTGTATTTTGTTCCCCGCAGCTGAGCTGGATACACACACCTGAGCGCCGGGCTTTTAGCACACGAGGAGGAACACGATGTGTTCAGGTACTTCACGGATGGGGTAAGGGAAGCCATGCATATGTAAAATGAAATGATCTGACCTCTTTAAAAATCTTTATTTTTAATTCGTTTGATCAGCGAAGAAAAAAGCAGCTTAGCGATGAGGGTTTCTCTGGAGATGAACACAGAGAGCCTGGGTTACTTTTATCTCTTTAACCTTTAATTAACCAAACAGTCCCTTTTACATTTCTCACTTTCAAGTATCACGAAATGCAAAGACGTTGGAAACGGGAGGGGAGGTAAACAACAACATATGGCGACGTGCAAAAGCCAAAACGTGATCAAAATTAGGCTCTGAGGCATGTTTTGCAAAAAATAAGATTTCTTATAGGTGGTTTGGTGTCAAAAGGAATTCATGGCAAAATTTTCAGTCGACACAAAACTGGATATCAGACACATAAGAGAGTAAAATGTAGCACAGTGGTGCTTAAAAGGCTCCAAACTCAACAGAATTTAGCGTCTTTCTTGGACTTCCTTGAGGTGATGCCGACTACTTTTGCACAACAGGGGGTGAGAAGGGACAAAAAAGAGAATTTTTGCTATGTGCAAACTTGTCTTTTTCACAGTTTCCCATTTGTCTGTGCATTAATTGGAGAGCCTTCCCTTTTTAGATGGAGTGCATTATTTATGACGCAGCCTCAAACGCGCAGACTGAAGCCTTCCACACTCACACACAGACACGCTCGAGATAGAGTTTCTCTACCAAGACAACCAAAGCTCTCCTGACACCAACCTTGTCTCCTGAGTGAGCCGACGAGTGCCGATCCCGCCTTACCTTAGCGTTCCCTCATAAATTAAAGTTAAATGAACGAGAGCATAAAGTAGCTGTGGCCTTTAAGTGGAAAAGTAAGTCATTAATCAATCATGTGTCTTGTCACTCCGCCCACATCCCTCGTTTTATAAACCAATGTCCAAGGGAGAGCCGGCTGCTAACCAGAGTTTTGCACTCCACGTTTTCTTCTTCTTCTTCTTCTGCTTCCCGCTGTCATGCTACAAAGATCTGCCCAGAAGGGAGAGTCAACCTACCTAATTCAAGCTTTATTTTTTTGATAACTCATTCCATTTCACACACAGTATAAATTTTGATGTCGTATGCCGTTTCAGTGCACTTAGCTTCTCCTTTTCCTTCCCAAAGTCTCTTGCATTACCGCGAGCTACTTTCCTCACAGAGGAAAAGCACCCCAAATTTAAAAATAAAAAACAAAACCTTCCTGGATGATCAGGCTCCTCCACTCCTTCTTTCACTTGGGTCGATCCGTAGCTTAGCGTAGCATAGCGGCAGGGGGAAAAGTGTTTACCACGATGTTTCAAAAGTTCAGCCGACACAATATGATGTCAATTAAAGGTGACAAAAAGTTTAACACTTCCATATGCAGCAGCGGCACTTGAAAACCACAGAATCTGACTTTGGGAGTGGAACTATTAAGAGGGTGCCAAAAAATGTGCCAAGTGTCCATATGTTTCATAAGGTGCACTTTTTTTTATTATTCTTTGTAAGATTTGTCCTCAACAACCCCAGACTTTCTTCGTTAGTAAAAAAAAAGAAGAAGAAAAAAAGAAGGGGGTGAGTTT
Source organism: Rhamphochromis sp. 'chilingali' (assembly GCF_963969265.1). Taxonomy (NCBI): domain Eukaryota; kingdom Metazoa; phylum Chordata; class Actinopteri; order Cichliformes; family Cichlidae; genus Rhamphochromis; species Rhamphochromis sp. 'chilingali'. The sequence continues at coordinate 20,605,563 of NC_137931.1, forward strand.
TAATCCTCCGCCTTTCTCCATTTCTTTTTTTTAATTGTATGGGTTTTTTTGTGATTTGAAAGAGGCCCATGTTTTCTCCTTCTCGTCTGGCCTCTGCTGTAGTTTCTGCTTTTGCTTGGCTCCTCGTAGCAGATTTTGGTCGCGCGTAAAACCTCCCGTCTGTTTCGTTATCTCCTCATCCCATCCACTCCAAGGAACGTTTACGGAGTTTTCTTCCAAAAAAACAGAGAGCCACCGTTGTTGTGGGGTTTTTTTTTAAAGAAATGTATTTATATTTTTTGCCATCCTGTTTAAAAAAAAAAAAAAAAGAAAAGAAAAAAGAAAAAAGCTCATTACTCCAGTGCTGGTGATATTTCATGTAAGTAGCTTCAGCTTTAAGACAACACGCTGCTCTGCAGGGAGCGGGGATGAGAAAAGTCCACAACTGTCTGGCAACGCAAAGTCCTTTCCAAACCGTTTTATGTAAACAGGAACCAAAATGTGTTGCTGTCAAGTTAAGTAAGGCTTTTTTTTTTCTTTTTTTTTTTAAGTTCTGGGAAAAGTTGACATTTTACTGCAAGTGGCAGAAGTTTGGAAAAGAAAGCAACAGAAATCCAACAAGCATTAAGATGCTGAATGGAAGCTGATGTGACAGCTTTCACCAAATACAGAGAGAAGGAGAACAAATAAATCATGAATATAAAACTCAAGCTGCTCCCCACATTTTTACCTTAAATCAACAGCTTTTTTTCTCGTCTTGATGGCTGAGTCTAATTTTGATTTTGCTGTTGTAGAAAGTTGTAATTATTTGTTGCTTAATTACAACTACAGAGTGTACAGTTTAATTTGGGTTTATGTATAGTGCTATTACAAATGAACTGTCATCGTAAGGTGCTTTACATCTGTAAGGTAAAGACCCTGAAATAATAGAGAGAAAACCCAACAAGCTATCATTCCACTAAGAGTAAGCACTTGGTGACAGTGAAAAGGAAAAATATGCTTTTAAAAGAAAACCTGCACCAGAATCAGGCTCAGGAAGGGAAAGGCATCTTCCATGACCAGTTGGGGCTAGGGGAGGAAGAAAGGACATAAAATACACTGTGGAAATACTACACGAATTGGATGGTCCCCTGCTGGCAATGGTAGGGAGGAAGAACACTGTTTTAATAGGAAGAGAACTTAAAACCTCGGTCAGGCTAAGAAAACAGAACAAAGGCAGAAAGAGTCTTAAAGTCTTGAATAAAAAGACACCTTACTGAATCAATATCTTTGCAAAAATAAAATTCAGTCATACGAAAGGGTTTTTTTTCTCTCTTAGGGACATTTATCTCCACAATATTCTAAGTTCTTAATGTTTTGATCACGTAGTGCCAACTACCAGCAGATACAACTCTTTAGAGTGTAAGTTCATCAGGTGTGTCTGTCTCCATCCTTCTCTTGTCTGTTCTGTTCTACAATGTGCTGACAAAGCACCAGCAGCTGTTAATAGACTGTTAATCAGAAACGTTATTATAAAAGATAGACATAACCACCACTGGGGTCATTCAGTTGCTTTTTGACTCTGCATTTTGAACTCTTAACGTTAGCATTTTGGCTGCCATCACGTTAGCTACTTTGGAACCAGAAGTGACCATATTTGGATAAAAGGATGAACTGCTAACACTTCCAAGCTTAGTTTGAAAGCTCAAACTGCATGGGTGCATTTGCATGGACTTGGATGCCAATCGCCAAAATTGGAGCACAAAGTTGGTCTAAAATGTTTGTGCTCTAATAAGCAGCAACCACAAAGAGACAATCTAGATGTCCAGTTCAGTGACTTGAAAAGGTAGAGGTGAGCAGCTATAGGCATCTATTACTGCTTCTACCAGTCAGTTAAAGCGGCCACATCCTCAACTTGAAGCTTTATAAAGTTTAAATGAGTCATGAAGGAATTCAAATTAAAACTAATCACAGAGGTAAAAGATATTTTAGTCCCTCTCAAGTGGTCACTAGAGGAACTTTGATCATTTCTTTGACCCACTCTTCTGTACAGAGTTGCTTCAGTTCATTTAGATTTTATGCACAAGACAAGGTCTGTCAGTTTAAGGTCCCCCCCCCCCCCCCCCCCCCCCCCCCCCCCACAGCATTTTAGTGAAGCTGAGGTCTGGTCTTTGACTGAACCATTTTAGCACCTTGATTCTTTCCTTATTCCTGTTGCATGACCCAAGTTATCAGACAGATGTCCTCAAATCTCACTCTAGAATACTGCTATAGAGAGAAGTTCAGGGTCTACTCAATGACTGCAAGTTGCGCAGGGCCTGTGGCTGCAAAACAATCTCAAATCATCATCCCTCCACCACCGCTCTGAGGGTATGATATGCTGTTTAGTTTTATGACCAAAATGTTCTCCTTTGGTCTCATCTGTCCAAAGGACATTGTTCCTGAGGTCTTTTTGTTTCTCCTTGCAATCCTTCCAGACAAGCCATGCTTGTTCAGTCTTTATCTAATTGTACTGTCACCATCCTTAACATATAACATGCTAACTGAGGTCTGTAGAGTCTGAGATGTAGCTCTTGGGTTTTTTGACTGTAGGTTGTAGTATTATGTTAAACACTGGAATGCTCCAGACATGCAAACTGCCAAAACTTCTGCTTTCATAGAGGAGCTCTGGAAGCAGTAAGGGTGGACTGTTTTTCACAGGATTGCAGAGAGTCCTGTGAGACTCTTTCTTTTTCATGAGATGGTAAATAAGTCTTTTTACAGGTTTTGTTAATGTTTGAACCTTACATGTGCAAATGCAAACAAAGAAGCATAAATTAGTCCTATGAATGTATCCCTGGCTCACTAATAAAGTAATCTGTCTATGAACCAGTTTAACTGCCTTTAGGACACTGTAACACATTAATATTTGAGATTTCTCTTTTTTTAAACCTCCAATTTTACCTATCACATTTTGTAGGTCACTCGTCCAGATCCAGCCCCAAGCATCATTAGCATCGTATCCAGAAACAACACCAGAACAGAAACTTTATCTCGCCTGTGGTCTGTTCGCCTCCCTGTGCTCGCACATATTCCTTTTTCCTCATTCACTACTTCTGTCACACCCCGTCACTTACTACATCCAGGAATGCCCCATACATGTATTCTCTACACGCCTATGGCGCTGACCTTTGACCCCCTCACCACTGGCTCCTTGCAGTCGCCATTCCGGGGGAATTTTACCCCCCTTCATCCACTGCTCACATCTGATCTTTTTCTGGATAAAAGCATCAGCTGAACAGCGACGTGTAGCAGTAAAAAACAGAGTTCATATAGAGATGATTCATGCTCGCTGATCTGGCAACACTTTGTAGGGCTCTTCCAACAGGAAATAACTCGGAGAGGAACCAAACCAAAGTGGATGAATTAGGCATTTCCTCTGGACCGCTGTTAACCCTCAATGTACTGCTGGAGGGTTTTGCCAAATTACAAATGTATGCATCCGCTACGTTCATATTACCTTTGAAAATCAATTCAGTTATCAATTTATTATTGATAACTGATGTACTTTTAGGGACATCAGTGGTTTTTAAGGCCTTTTTTCAGCAGACCAGAAGCTATGCTGCTATTTTAATTGTGGTTTGTTTGCAGAGGATGATATAGGATGATATCTCATACATGCTGTGTCGTGATAGTTTTTGGTGTAATATAGAAATATAAAGTCTGATGGTCGTTGTAGCATGAGCTCCGTCTGCTCAGTTGTTAAATCCTGATCTTTCATGTGCACATTCTCTCTGGCAGGTCATATTTTTGTATCACTAATGTTCTGTGTTTCTGTATCGTCAGCTTGAGATCTCAGCTCAGAAAACAGACCCCTTTACTGTTTTAGCATCAACACTGTGCAACCTGACAACCCGAAAAACTGGGCTGGCCTTTGTATAACATTCATGTCGTCTTCTTAAACTTTTACTATTTCCACCTTTTATGAATACAGGTGTCTTTCATTTTGTGTATTTCATGTTTTTATACTCCCTTTCTCTTTAAATCACCTTTGGTGAAAACGTCTCTGTTTTAAAAAGACTCTACAGAAACAAATGTCATTATTTTTTACTATCATTTATTTATTATCTATTAGCCCCGTGATAAACGGGCGGCCCCCACCTCTCGCCCTGGAAAGTCTTTTTTTTCCTGCATTGCTCACTTTTGAGATTTTGAGCTGCTTTGCTTCGAGAATGATAAAAAGAAAATTTCATAAACACACATTTAGATGTTTATTTAATATTTTCTGTTGAAAATTTATGCAATGAATTCATTTTCTCCATGAACATGGCAGAATTTGAGATTTTGTAGCTGCTGAAGTTATTTTTTGTTTTATGAAGGAATATAAAGACATTTTTAAAATCCCCTCGGTGGGAGCGGGCACGCTCTGTACTATTTTTAAATCCCGGTAGCACTGCAACCACGTAAGCTAGCGCAATCATTTTTTTTTTGCATATGAAACCAGTGGAGTTGTACTTACATCTTATGCCATCAGCTTGTCCTCGGTCACAGTTTCCTTCCACATATAGCTTTGCAAAAATTGCATATAAAGCACTTGCAGCAACAAAAACATAATATTCCAGAAACACGCTTTGCCGATCCGATCAGCTGTTTGTAACACTTCCTACGTCCATCAGCGCGAACTATCGCATGTCCACCATGACCCGCCGGAAACCGGAAGTGACGTCATTTTGCGAAAATGTAGTTTCTTTTACGATCAGGGCCTTATGAGCCTATACTGGTGTTTTTAAAAGTTATCTTTGACTTTATGACTTTCTGTGTCGTTTCTGGGATGCTTAGGACTCATATTGCACTGCTGGAAATAGTTTATTTTGATGCATATGCAGTTTTTTTGCAAATTTGCATCATAATATTTATTTTCGTTTTTCCTGCATTATAGAAAAATTGGTGTATTTCAAAAATAAAACTCTGAAGACACACAAAATAAATTTCCTGTGGTGGGAAACTATTTTGTGCAACTTTTTTGTATTTACAGTTTTGAGGGATAAGCCTCTTAAATTTCTCTAACTAGAAATATATGTTAAAAAAGCAAAAGCGATTTTCAATTTTTTGGTAGTTTATTGCACTTTTTTTCAATTTATGTAATTACTATGCACTTAATGCATACATATTATTAAAATTTGGGCTATAATGGTTGTATTGATGGATATCAACTTGAAATGCTCCCAAAAATGGCTCCACAGCATGTAAAAATATACTATAAGCTCTGGCGGACTTGGTTCTATGGTAGGTCTTAAAGGGTTAAAAACCCTTCATATCTAATATGTGAGAAGAGTGATACGCAAATATTGAGACAAAATACTACAAATATATGTAGGCAAGATTTTAAAAAATGCATTTGTTATGCATAATCCCATAAACAGTCATTTCCTGTTAAAGTGAATTAAACTGCATGTAAGGAGGAAGATTTTTTTTTAGAAATCTCTTCATCATCACTTACCCACACTAAACTTTATACAACATCTGTAAAACTGCCTCTTTTTCTTGCTTTGACGATATTTCTTAAATTTTTGTATTTATATAAAGTTCAAAAAACTCTATTAATGTGTAAAGACAGCTCCTCGTGTGCATGTTTAAACATCACATTTTGTATATTTAGCTGTCTTAAAGTAAGTAACAACTTTGGGAAGTCGCATGGTGATATTTTTTCTTTAATCGGTGAATTTCTCATCTACATTTAATCAATTATCTGTATTAATGTAATGTATTCATCATTCTCTCGAGCAAAAACTCCCTCAACATATTCAGTTTTTTTGTTTTTCATTTTTCAAAGATGTACACAAATTCTAGGACATTTTATTTCCAACATTGTACCCATAAAGAACTTTTTTTTTTGGAATTACCGTCATTTAAAAAATAAAAAAAGATTAACTTAAAATTCTCCCGCCACAAGAAAAACTTTGGCTCAGATATGTAAAAAAAAAAGAAAAAAAAAGAAAAAAACATGAAACATGAATCTTGAATCTGCATTTAGCCAATGTTCAGCTTTTTAAAAAAAAAAAAAAAAAACAAGCCACGCATATAAATACCTTTGCATATTTAAACACAGTATATTTAATTTAATAAAATTCCTGCTCTTCACCTGTAGTGTCTCCTCTTAAGATAATCAAAAAGACAAATGCTGTTGCACTGTCTCTGCAAGAAAACAAGCTTTTCAGATTAATATCGCATAATATCTTTGTCATGCACAGCCTCTTAACTCCCAGCGCTCTTCATCTAAACGCAGCATCAAATATAAACACTTGTTTCCTCTTTAAATTGGCTGAATTACCTTTTTATCCCTCAGAATTCTGGGATATATCCGCCTGTGGTGAAAATGTTTAGTTGATTTTGTTTCTTTCCTCCTCATTGACATGTTTTTGTTTGATGCTTCAGGCCCTTTGACTGTTGCGATCAAACACAATTTTACCTCAAAAAGCTCCTGAAAGCCGAGCTGCTGCCGCCGCAGTATGGTTTGATTCATGTTTCATTTGCTGAAATATTTGATTTAGTACCTTGATTGCTGTCTGCGTGCAGCAGCCTCAGCAGCAGTGGCAGCAGAGCAACACAGGTAAACAGCACTCAACAAATGAGAAATAACACACTTTAATCTCCATGTATTTAATCGCCTGTCCCTCTGGGCCTCCACTTTATCCCCCCCCCCCCCCCCCCCCCCCCCCCCTCGCCCCTCTATCTCTATCTTTCTGAGAGAGGAAGAAGAGGAGGAGCAGGAGGTGGTGGAGGAGGAGGAGGAGGTGCAGTCCCTCCTGGCAGCTGAGGCCGGTGAAGATCTGTGACAGATGGGGCCGAGTCACAAAACTCACAGCCTCGGGCGAAATTCATCCCCCAGAACTTTCCACAGGGTGCCCAGATTTACCTGATCAGAGAGATGTGGAGGGAGGGGTGTGTGTTTCAGTGCGTGTGCGTGTGTGTATGTGTGTGTGTGTTGGGCTCCAAATATGTGCAGAGGAAGCTGAGGAAGCCTGGCCGCCTGTCATGGCTGACACAGAGCCCATCTGCCTCAAACCTGTGGCGCCCTCAACCACCTCCTCCCCCCTTACACAGACACACACACACTCCACCCTCTCTAAACGCCCGTTCTTCTCTCCGCCCCCCCCCCCCCCCCCCCCGAAAAAAAAATGAAACACAGATAGACACAGACCTTATGATGGCTACACATGTCGCCAGCTTTGCATACCTTCAAATGCACTGGGAGTCTTACTTTGAAACTGACACACACACACAAAAGGAAACTATAAAAGACAGACCTTATGTGTCCCATATGTGATGCTACATTGAATTTCCGGTCGAAATCGTCAGGGTCTTTTTTTAGTCCTCTTCCTCATACCTCCTCCATCTCCGTTTTGGTGGATGACACTGAGGTGTGAGTACTCAGGAACATGATGATCTCCAGTTTCACTCCTGCAAAGGCTTCAGGTCTTGCAGAGTGACCACCAACGGTGTCAGGCTGTTGTAAAACTCCCAAACCAAAACTTTTTTTTCTCAAAAAAGGAGAGAAGTTCTTTGGCTACCAGCACTATACGGAGAGGGTTTCTTTTCTAATGAAAGATGAAAGCCTGAGAGTTTCCAAAAGACCACCCACATGTTGGAGGATATACAGGGTCCATGCAGTACTCACAAGAAGTTCTTCTTTAAATTAAATCTAAAAAAAAAGTCACTAAAATTCAGTTTTTGGGGTGTGTCTTTTTGGGGGGGTGGGGTGGGGGGTTGCTTTTTTTGCACATGGCGAGAACGCACAGAATAACCTGGAGTTATGAGTTAAGGTTAACTGACAAGTTGTTAATTGTACTCTGCCTAATTTGACTGTGCACCTGTACATGACATTTTACACTGTTTTTAGCTGCTCTGAGCATGCTCTCTGAAAAACCTGTATTGGTGGAGGTGACTGGTTGTCACTGGACAACCAAGAGGTCCAATTCAGTGACTTAATTTAGGCCAGAGTTTTGTGATGAGAACGAGGACCCAAATGCAGACCCAAAAGCACCTTTAATCCAATAGGTGGATAGCCCAAATCAAACAGAAGTCCATACACAACCGAAATAGTGTGAAAGCAAGCCGAATCCAAGCAGGGAACACACACAGGTAATCTGAAAAAGAACAAAAGAAGGGTGGGGCTATTAATACACCTTGTGTGTCGCTTTGGTCACTAAAATATTGCAGTGGTTGCAGATGCAAAGTAAAAGTTCTGCCTTACTGCCACAAAAAACAATTTTTACTTTCAAGACAAACAGTCTTCTTTTCCAGTGTGTTCCACTTTTCAGTTTCATTACTGCTCAGTAAGCAGTTGGTGAATGTTAGCAGATAAGTTGGCATCCTCTATGGAAACTGCAGGTGACTGTGGCAATCTGATAGCAACCAAATCAATCACAAGGAGGTTTTTGGTACAACACCATATATCTCTTTGTGACCAACACACCTAATGACAGCCAGCCAGCCAGTCAAAGAGTTCATGTTTTCCCTTAAATCCAGTGGCTGCCAGAGTCTCACTGACTGGTCTTTAGGATTGTGTGAATGGGGGCCTGACCTGGAAGTTCCAAGAGCTGCAGTTCCACAGGTGGCCACTTGAGGCTGCCTTACAGAGACTGTAAAAAATAATTGCAACATGCCAGCTTTACAGCAGTTTACAGTCTACAGTAGAATTTGGTTTTGGTCGCTATCACTGATTTCCTCTTTCATGATAACTATATTTGCAGCAAATGATTTTTTTAAGTTTATCACTCAGGACGAGTGCTTTTAGCCCAGTTGGTTGTCAATGGAAATATTTGAGAAATAACATCAATTACTGTGCAGTTAGTGATACAACCACAATGTCTAAGAAGTCTGTGCTCCAATATTGTGTTGTATCACTAATTAACAAAAATCTAAGTTAGTTTATAGACTCACATCACCCTGTCTTCCAAATAAGGTCACTTCTAGCTCCAAAAAACCCCACAATGGCATCAGCAACGATGCTGTTGCCATCAGTGTAGTCGGGGACATCTCGATGAGTGCTGCCAAATCAACTATGTCAGAAACTGTTTTTGCTATTGAAAGAAAAATCATAGCTTAAGACATAAAATAATAAAGTGAAATGGATTTGGATGGAAGCCAAAGGGTTCATATACAGATTTCTCTCCAATATGGAATACAAAGATTAAACCCAGGTCAACAATAGAAGATGAAGAATAACAAGAGCACATAAAAAGACACATAAACAGGGAAACAATGGCACAATCATAATGATGACAAGTTTACAGAGCTGTAAAAAAGTTTGCAGCATATTTACATTTTCGAACAAAATGCTGAGCTCAAACTTGAGATAATTATATTTTTCCAGATTGAATTTATTGAACATTATCAAAGTTAAACTGCACGAAGAAGCACAAAGACAAATTAAACCACCACCACCCAAAAGGCCTCTTTTCTACCTCTTTGTTAGTCTTTAGGGCCACTGCTATCAGTTGCTTTTGAGAAGGTGATAATGAAAATTATCTAAAGACACGTTAGCGCTACAGACCAGGAGAAGTACAGGAAATGAGGTGAAATAAACGATTTAATCCACCAAGTATTAAAGCACTGCAAATGAAGCTCCATATGCTAAATGCCTTGCTTAAGGGCTCTTAAATAAAAGTCTTTCAGAGACTATTGAAGGAAAACTCTGCTCTGGGTTCAGCTGAAGCTGCAGTGTGAAGAGAATTTCTTCTCGGGTGCACTCGGAGACGCCTGCGTCGCGTTGATTAAGCCGCTGTCACTGTGGCGATAGATGAGGAGTCGCAAGCTGTAGGGCCTCTAATTGGGGAACAAAGGTGTGTTGTTGTGGCGGCTGCTGCTACTGCAGGGGTGTGTGAGGTGTGTGTGCACGTGTGCGTGTTTCTGCATGGGGAGGAGGGTGTCCAATTTCTTCTTCTCTGTTCCGAGCCGTCCACCTTTTTAGCTCGCGCTTCACTCGGTAATTAACACCTGCCTCCTCAGTATGGCAGCGTGACGGTGCTGCGCCAAACAGCCCCGAGCATCATTGGTTTGTGTGTCTGTGTGTTTGTGTTGTGTGTGAGGGAGAAAAAGTGAGTTTCAAACAGAAAGACGGAGATTGACAGTCGTATGATCAGTTGTTCTGATTTGTGTATAAATATGTAAAATCTGTGCGTGTGCGTGAGGTTGTGAAAAAGAAACAGACAGGCAGTGCGATTAGTGGCATTGCTGCCACGCAAACACAAACACACTGTGCTTTCAAAAGTGTGTTTTATTTTTCTTTTAGCTTGCAGCAGCAGTCTCTGGTGACTCTATTTACCCCCTTCCCCCATGAAAAAAATGTGCTATTGGTGACATAAGGCCAGAACAAAGAAAGTGGATAGATGGATCTACTCTCTGCACCGCCCAATATTCAAACAGCTGTTCTTGGTGTAGTAATACAAGGTGTGGTATGGAAAAATGAACTAGAACCTCTAGTCTCTGCGATGAAAAATAAATGAATAAATAAATGTATGAAGTCGATGGGGAAGTTAAAAACACTGGAGATCCTAATGCTAGCTTAGTTAGCAGCCTACTAGCTCGAACCTAGAATACGATTTTGTTCAAACATAGTCACTTCTGCTTTTAAATGTAGTGGGTGACCATCATTTTGGTTATGTCTATCTTTTCAGGCTTTCTGAGGTCTTTCAAAGTTTTGTTTGCTTTTTCTTTTTATTGTTTTAGTGTACAGTGACTAGCATTGAAGTTTCTAATTCCTGTGTAAGACTGTACATATGGTGTTTGACAATAAAGCTGGCTTTGATTTTGACTTTGTCTATGAATTGTCTAACTAAAAAAGGCCCCTACCTCAGTGTTGTGTCTACACATAACAGACAACTTGGCAAAGAACCAGTTTTAAATCATATCTCACTATGGCGTGCAGTGTGTCCTTAACAATTTAAGGAAACTGGACAAGTGGAAGAAAAAAGAAGCAGCAAGCCTAAAAAAACCCAAAACAACTATAAACAGCAGATGAACAGTAACAGGTCTGATGGAGTGATAATTTTTTTTTAAGCATGGATGTGTGTTTCTGGGTGATTGGATGATGTGCTTGTGTGGAAAGTGACAGAGAGAGCACATATGATGAACGTGACGCTGAAAAACTGATATTCATTTCTGCATGTGTTGGTGTGTAGCAGCATCTGTTTTCTTGGATCTGAGTCTGTGTGCTCAGTTTGCCTATTTAAAGCTCGGGGGAGTGCGAGGGTGTTGGAGAGGTTTAGCTCGTATGGATGTGTATCCTAATGTGCGTGCAAGCGCAAGATGGTACAAAATTCGAGTTCTAAAATTTATATAAACTTTAAGTGCTTGCAGCGGTATTGATTGTATCTTCCTATGCTTTAAAAGTTTCTTTCAATATCAGTGCATGTAGTTTTACTTTTTTTGTAGGAAAAAGAAGTGCATGCATCAAAAGTTTGGGTGAACTACAGCAGTCTATTTTCTTTTTTGTGGGAGAGTTATTACTTCAACTCTTTACTGAAGCAATTTCAGTCATAATAACGATTGATTAAATATGGCAGAAACATGGTGTATCCTAAATAACATGAAATGAAACATGCATGGGTGTTTTGATGGAAGACATTTTTAAAAATATATATATATTCACATGTGAAACTCTATTATTGTCCTCTATTATCACGCTTTGTGCACATACATAGAGCATCTGGACATGTTTGTCTGCAGGACAGGGTTTATGAGTGTACTCTGTGTATTAAAGGCCTTAGCTGAGGTTATGTGGGCCCCTGGGTGCCTTGGTAAAAACAGTCCTCCTACACAATTGAGCATGGAGCCATAATTTCGCCCGAGGCTCACCTACCCACAGCCACCTAATGCATGCTGGGTATTCACATGTGAAACGCAGAGTGAGAAACAGAACTGGAAGGCTTTTTTCTTTTCCACACAATGTCCTCATATGTCATAGTATAGGACATGCAGCCTGAACCCAAGCATGTAGTTTGATGGGTAAAGAGTGGAGGACTGCGGGGCAAACATGGGCACTGGAAGAACTCTTGTTTTTTGTTTTGGGGGATTTTTTTTGCCTCTTTTGATCTGTAATAGTGTTTATTTTGGAGGAAGTGTTAGTTAACCCCTGGAGGGTCTTGGGTCGATTTGTGGCTATTTTCAAATTTTGATTACCTGCCATTTGCACAGTGTTGAATGGAATATAGCGAAAGTGCAAAAAAAAGTTCGGTCACATTTACTGTTAAAATTTCAGTATGACTTCCGGAAATTAGCTTCAGTGGCTAAGCTATCGATAAACTTACGCTATCGGACCTAGTGGTCGATTTGTGCCCCATTGAAACCCATTATAAACGCTATTTTTCACGGCAAAAAAATTACGGTCAAATCGATCGTGATCGGTAATGCTTCCGCTTCCGCTTGCAGTACTGGCCTTAGAGTTGTAATTTTTTTATTTGTCCACCGGGTGGCGCCCTTGCTCCACATTTGACCCGGGGCTGGAAAACAGCGGGCTGCTTAAAGAGACCTGCGGGGAATGAAGCGTCATTTCCGGCGTGCTGCAGCGGCTTCGCCCGCTGATCGGGCGGGACAATTTTCGGCCCCAGGACCGTTTGAGGTTGGATTTTTTTTTTTTAATCAACAGGAAATGACGTATTTGTTGTGACGTGGTACCGGATGTGTGTGTTGGAAAAAGGGGTCCGACGCAACATGCCCCGGTCATCGTCGCGAGTCAACCCGGGAGCATGCACCGATTCCGGCCTAGAGGAGGAGCATTTGCCGCCTGGAGACCATTTTCTGGTCCGGAAAAAAAAAATAAAAGGCGATCAAAATGAAGGTTGGTGCCAATCTTTAGTCCATCTAAAGGCCTAATTATAATAACAATCAAATATTACTTCAAATGTTTTTTTTTTAAAATATTTCGTTTTGTTTCGGGGGGCTAAAAAAAACGGTGCGCACATGTAATTAAACTGCGATTAAAAGGGTTAAAACCGCCGAAATATAATTAAAACTTTACATGGATAGTTCAGGGAGAAGTAGTTTTAAAAGATTGGCTAATTTAAAGTGGAATAAAATATTAATATATAAATTTTTTATAGCACTTTTTGGGCGTGGTCGATTTGTGGCTCTAGGTCCGATAGCGTATGCATTTTTCTAAGATCCTCCAGGGGTTAAGATATGATACTGAGGTGAAAAAGACCGGGCCAGAGGCATATTATTTAAAATGCCATTCAACACTGTAATTTTTGCTAGCATTGTTTTTGTTTGAGGGTTTTAAATGTAATAAACCCCTGAAAATCATAACACGGCACACATTTAGTACATACAAGACATACAAATCTACCAGTGATCATTTTCTGATGAGGCAGATTTGAAATATTAAGTTCATTTAATGCCCACTTGAGGCTGGTTCCAAAAGTGAGTCAATCCTCATAGGCTCCTATGTTAAAATTACCAGTTTAAAGGGGGAAATAAAAATGGTTACACTCTTGAAAAAAGATCGTTTTCGCCTCTATTGAGAAATTTTTATATAGGTCAACAGTTAAAACTGTTTTAAGGTTCAGGAGTGGATTCTGGGTATCAAGCCGTCTGCTAGGCTCCTCTAGTATCCTGGTCGGTAGTCTGTATACGACTTATTTAGGAAATTGCAGATTAATAACAGCTGTAGTATGGAAGCTTATTTCTGCCTCTGGAAAACTGCTTTTGCAAGGCAGACCTAAGTTGAAATTTTGAGTTAGACATTTAAAAAGTAAGTTGACATTTTGACTTAATGAGGGCAATTTTTGTTTTGTTTTTTGTGGTAGAAACAAAATTCATCAATGGTGGTACATTTTACAAATTCTACTGTTTCATTGAGCTGGACTTGTGTACATAAGCCACTGCCGTCTTGGTCTAGTCTTAGTTAGTTATAATAATCTTCCTCGAGGAGACGATCCAGCTGCAAAGTCTGACTCTGGTAACTTCTGGTTTCTAACGCAACCTTAAAACATGATGGTCATTGCAGCTATCTATGTCCGTCGTTGATATACAGTCTATGGATAAGACATGATAATACAACTTTATTCTCATATTCTGACATCTAAAGACTTTTGGGGGGTTAACCAAGTTTTTTATTTTTATTGTTGTTGTTTTTTGCTATATTTGAATGACTATTTAAAAAAGTGGTTTGATTTAAAGCCAAATGTAAATCAGATGTTCTGCACTGTTCACACAAACAAATACACTTTCTACCATTCAAATGACACACTGTAGATATTTATGGAAATTAGAAAAACTAAACTAAACGTGTCATTAGCTGATTGATGCAGACTTCTTGTTATGCAGGCTACACCTGTCGGTAGGACATGAAAAGCCTTCAACTCATCTTGAGTTGTGCTTTGTCGTGTGCAACACCCACTTAACACACATACAATTTCTTCATTCTTCTCCTGGAGATAGAGTCTGTCACTCTTCTACCTGTTGTCCTTTAAAAAAACCACATACACACACACAAAAACCAGAATAATGCAATAATTTTACGCTGTTAATCACAGCATTGGGAGGTGCTGTCAGTCATTTTAAACGATGGAAGAAAACCCAAATGATTCCGAGGAAAGTCAGATGGCGAGCAGCTGGATTTCTCCCTTGCCTCATGCGAATTTGTTTTCACCATCCTTTAATTGTTGGGCTGCTTCAAAGCTCGCCTGTTCGGTCGTTCACTCCTAACAACCTCGCTGGGTGAAGAAGGCACGTCTCGGGTCTGCGGCGGCTCCTAATCGCCCAGAGTTACCACTGCTTTCGGGGGGGATTTAGTGTGTGTTTTTGGCCCGAAGCTGCTAAACAGACTCATAAGCAAAATGAGAACGAGAGAGAGAAAAGAGAAAAAAAAAAAGCCCGGCAAATCTGACTTTCAGGAGTTTGGAAACCAGCCAACTTCATCAGAAATGAGCAAAAAAGAAAGAAAATGATGGAAAAAGACACATTCTGGTGAACCGCGCACATACATCAAAGGCCTGTGCAAATATTGGAAGTATTCCCGAGCCAGAAATCCCTCGCAGACACATTTATACATACAGACGAGTGACAAATTAAAAGAAAAACCTCAACCCTTGAGCTTTGCAGTGAGGGAATTTGGTGGCTCTGTTATGCTGTGGAGGCCAGAATCAATACATGGTTGTTCCAGCTGATCACCTTTGAACTGTGTTTCTGCAAAAAGCACCTGGATGTCTAAAAATCACACGCAAAACCAGAAAGAAGAAGGAGCAGAGAGAAGGGGAAAGAAAACGATGGAAATGTGTCAAAATGGAGAACTGATTGTGCGCAGACACAAATTGGAAAGAGGGAGGAGGGGGCAAAAAACTGTAGTGAGTGAGGAGGAGACAGAGAGGGAGATGTATGTGGCGGACATGTTGGCGGTCACGCTCTGCTGTCACCTTCTTTTTGACCGGAATTCATCCTCCCCTGGCGAGTTTCTCCCATCTGTTCCTCCACTGAGCAAAACTCTGCAGCTCCCACTGCTGCACGCCGTCCCGCTGTCCTCCCCACATTACTGACAAAACCCTCCAAAAATAAATAAATTCACCAAAAAACAATGTTTAGAAACAGGTCTGTTAATATTCAGCGCCTGTTTGCTTGGTGTCATCTGTAACTCGGCTGCATGAGAGCTGTTTAATAAAGCGCTGAATGTGGTCATTGTTGTGGCCAAAATACGCACGAGCATGGCACATTCGCACCTTTTCTCTGGGGGATGGATCTCTGAGGACTGCTTAGAGGAAATCATATTATATCAGTGTGAATTTTTACACAATTTAGTAGCAGTTTGGGCTTTCAGACTACTAACTTCAAGAGACCAAACCAGCAGGGATTTTTACGTGAAAGTGATAGTTCTGTGACACAAAATGTTTCCCGTTTATTCCTTAATTGGGACTCAAGGTCAACAGAATCAAAAGTAGAAGAATACTAAATGCTCCCCTTAGACTGCTACATGACTTGAACAGATTACTTTCACAAGAGGACTGACAGTTATTGACCAGTTATTTGAATGTACAATAGTACAGGACAGTACAGTGCAAAAGTCTTAAGTTACCCCTCATTTCTTCATGTTGTGCGAGGAAAATGGGAAATAGTGACCTTTTGAAACATGCAACTATACATAGAAACACAATACTTGAGGCAAAGACAGTTTGTACAATTGTAACAAGCTTTAAAGTCAATATTTGATATGACCGCCTTTATTCTTCAACACAGTCTGAGCTCTCTTAGGCAGCTTTCTTTAAGTAGTCTTCAGGAATAGTTCTCCAGGCTTCTTGAAGGACATTCAAAGCTCTTCTTTGGATGTTTCTGCCTTTTGTTCTATTCTCTGTCCACATAATCCCACACTGCTTCAATAATGTTGAGGTCCGGGCTGTTGGGAGGCCAATCCATGACTGCTATTGTTCCACTGTGTGTTTGTCTGGTACAAGGACTGGACTGAAAAGGAGTAAAAAAGCAGCCAATGCCCAAAACAGACCTTTCAGAGATATTCAGAAAGCCTGGAGAACTATTGCTGAAGACCTCTCCATTTCAAGAAAATTGGGCTTCTTAGAAGCGAAATAAAGAATTTAAGAGTGACTCATGACGTTTCCATTTTTTGTGTAATCAGTTTGGTCTATTGAATTGGTCACACACAATTTGATAGACCAAATTAGTCATACATATCGAAAACTGAATTTCGAGGTTTCATATTACCCAAAATATTTATTGTTGATGACAAAACCCTTTATTGTAAGAACAAAGAAATGGACCAGTTCTGACAAAAAAAAGAAAAACACATCACCATCTCATGATCTCCAAGTGCAGTGCCACCATATAGTTAAGCATTTAACTTTGCTTAGTTTATGTTTGACCAAGCTCACAGGCATAAGACAACAGCTAAAGTAAAACCATATTAATTAACCATATTAACCATATTAGGAGGTTTTCCCCAAGACATAAAAGAATAATTGTTCATGTGACTGCAAAACCTAGCATACACCTTCTGAGCAGTACTAGAAGTTGAGATTGTCCAGGCTAATATGTTAGCATGCTAACTTTAGTAGGTAGGGGAGACCGGGGATAGTTGTAACATTTTTGACATTTCTGTCTGTAAATTGGTGTCATGGTCCTGCGACCATGACTCAGTGACTTTATGTTTATGTTCTTTATTGTTATTACTTTCATTATTATTCATGGCTGTTTTGGGATGGTTTGTGTTTGGGATTTTAGACACTGGGTTCTGGGTTTGTGCTCCCTCTGTTGGTCCCTGGTGTTAGTGTTCCCCTGTCTCGTCAGGTTAATCAGGTCCAGCTGTTTCCCCCACCTGTGTGTGATTTCCCAGTGTCTCTTTGTGTATTTATAGTGTGTGATTTCCTCTGCTCCTCGTCGCGTCGTCTGTGTTCATACCTGGTGTAATCCCCTGCGTGCTCTCCCTGCTGTTCTCCCTTCATGCTCAGGTTTGCTATTTCTTTGTGTAGTTTCTCCCAGTTAGTTCATCCTTAGTTCTGTTTTACCATCCCCACTTTATATTGGATATTATCAATAAATCACCCTCACACCTGAATAAGTGCTGCGTTTTGAGTCCTCCTTCCGCTCTCCACACGGCCGCTGCCCCGGACCGTGACAGTACGACGCGACCACAACATGGACCCAGCAGCGCTTAACCCGTCCAGGGAGCTACGGGAGACGCTCATCGATGCCACACAGGAGCTGATCGACCTGTGGCTGGAAAGCCCGGGTGGCACGTCCCAGCGCGCTATAGAGAGGCGGCTACAGCGTCTGGTGACCGGTCTCCCATGGCTTCTGGGCTCGCTCTGTTCGTGGGAGCGGGAGTTTCTCCTTTTGGACCTTGGACTACACCCCCCGTCTGCATTCACTTTCGAGCAGCCCGATGCGGTGAGTGAGCGGGATGCATTGCTTTCCCCAGTTTCCGGGACTTTATTTTCTGGGGCTATTCAGAGCGGGATGGGAGACTGTACGGGTCGCTTACCTACCTTCGTGGTAACGGATCCTTCCCAAGTGGGCGTGGCGTGTACAAACCCTCTGTAAAACCGAGAGACTGTTTCTCTGCCGCTCCTTCTGAGCCAGGACTTTATTGCCATTCTCCGGCTCAGTTCTGTGTCCAGCCACAAGCTTCCCAGTCTGCAGCTCAACCGTTAGCCTCCCTACGGACACAATTACCGGTTCTGCCGCCGCTCCAGTTAGCCACTCAGCCACCACCACCGCTAGCCTCGCTACAACCCATAGTTCAGTTAATGGCTGAGTCACAACATTCACACTATTTTTCCACCGCTGTTTCTAAGCAGGGAGATGAACTGTTTTACAACAGACCTGTTCCTCAAAAGCTGGCAACAATAGAGACTGTTGCTCACTCCGGGGCTTCCCCAGAGGCTGGGTTACTGCCCTCAGCTTACTCTGGACCCCTGGAGGCCAAGATGCCAGCTGTGAACTGCACCGGGCTGTCACTGCCTGAGCAGGGTCAGTGCTCTGCGCAGCTGCAGCCCTCCGTATGTGTGCCAGAGGCCCACGTGCCTACTGGTTTTGTTTCAAATGTGCCAGAGGCCCACGTGCCTACTGGTTTTGTTTCAAATGTGCCAGAGGCCCACGTGCCTACTGGTTTTGTTTCATGTGTGCCGGGGGCCCCGGTGCCCACTGGTTCTGCGGCTGTTTTCGCTGGGGGGCCCGAGGAGCCCGTCCAGCCTCCTGTTTCGCCTGCTGGGGGGCCCGAGGAGCCCGTCCGGCCTCCTGCCACACTGACTGCCACGTCGGCTGGGGGGCCCGAGGAGCCCGTCCGGCCTCCTGCTTCTTCGGCTGGGGGGCCCGAGGAGCCCGTCCGGCCACCTGTGGCTGCTTCTCCACCTGTGGCTGCTTCTCCACCTGTGGCTGCAGCGCTACCACCTGCTACTGCCACGCCTCAGCCTGAAGCTTCGTCCTCGCCCGGCCCGGCTTCATCCTCGCCTGGCCCGGCTTCAGCCTCGCCTGGTTCTGGTCCAGCTTCATCCTCACCTGGCCCAGCTTCGGCTACAGCGTCAGCTTCGCCTGGCCCGGCTTCAGCTACAGCTTCATCATCGCCTGGCCCGGCTTCAGCCTCGCCTGGTCCGGCTTTTGAACATATTCCAACCCCCCCAAAAAGACAAATTATGGAATTTTCTGCAACTGAATATTTCATTAATTTTGGTTGGTCTTCCTTGAGTTTGGCCTCATTGGCTCAGTGGGCATTATAACCTACAACTCTTGCAGCAATTTTGAACATAACAATGAAGCTGAAAAAATGTAGTTGTTCACCAGCATCGCAATTCCATTACTTTTTACCATGGCTTACCTTGGTGTGGTTTGCAAAAGTGCTTCAGAAAGATGAGGAAATCTGTTTCTTGCACCCATCCTGATTTATTTCCACTACCAGTATTTCCTACTGGTCCATCTCTGACACAGAGGTCTGCATAATGTATGTGTGGGAACACAAACAGTGGAGGAATTGTGTTGCCAATGGCATTAACCACATATACAAATGCGACCAGTGAACCTCTCTCTGCTGATGTCGTTGCCCCAACTTGTTTAATATAAGTTAAAGTGATAGTGTGGTAAGTTGTAACATCTGCGTTATTGTTACATCTAACCCAGACTGTTGCTGTTACAACTGACCCAGACTCCTATAGCCATGAACTCGCTAACATTACAGCCAACGGCTAAAACATTAGCACTAAAGATCTACACAGAATATATCCCCATAGACATACAAATAACATAATTTAAGTAAGATGAGTTTAACTGCAAAGCAGATAATGCTATTACAAATTGAAATAAAGTAGAAAAACTTACTTTTTGGCATACAAATGACTTTTTTTCGTGTTAAATTGTCTGTGTTTGACGAAATGTGCTGATTTTTCACATGTGATAGCAGAACTGAATTGGGCATGCACAGGACATCATTTGAAACTTAGCCCTGACTGGAGAAATTGGAAGTGTTACAACTGACCCAAGTTACAACTATCCCCGGTCTCCCCTATATGACTGCTACCAAATGCAGAGACATTTACATTGCGTTGATAATGTATATAATTTAGTCTTTTACTGTTTCTATATGTGAATTTTTAATATACTGCTCTGCACATAGTTAGCTTCAAAACAAACAAGCTAGCTTACGAGCTCCTAACCTGCTAAAGCAGTTAAAAAGATGACATATTGCCAACTATATGGTACAGTTTTTATCTTTGAAGTAAGAAAACATAAACTCTTTCAAGTAACCTGTGTTTACATACAACATTTCAAATGACTTGTACCAGTGTGGTAGTTTTTATTTTACTGCCCTTCCTGGAAGTAATAAACTAGCGTAAACATACTTGTACCACTGCTGAAGAGCCCACATTCAGTCCACTTAAAAGTTTGATAATTCTTTAATTTATTTTAGTGAAAATAAGCAGGAAGTAAAACAAAAAGCCCTTCAAAATATATTTGTGTAGTGCTTTAGCGCCACATGTTTTGGCTCTTTCTTCCATCCTAAACTCGCTGACAAACTCCAAACCTTTAACATTCGTTGTTTTCTGTCTTTCTTGAAACGCTTCAACAATCTTTACACCAAAGAGGAAGAAATCTCCTTTAATTTTCCTGCTTGAAGAAAAGCGACTGCTTTAAACATCAATAGAGGGACAAAAAAAGTCATCCTTGTGTTTTTCTCGTTCTATCTGCTAAAGACATCTTACTGAGGAGCGTCTTTGTATTAACTTTTTAAATTCCAATTACAAAGGAGGTTTAAGATCTCTCAGCGGAGTTTGACTTAGAGTCTGTGTTTGATCTCCTCTACTCCGCAGGGACCTCCTCATCTTCCTCCTCTCTCCTCTCTTGCCTCTTCACCTTCTCCTCTTATTATTCCTCTGTCACCCTTCCCAATCTTCCTCAGCTCCTTTTTTCAGTGCTTTCATTCTCTTCATCTCATTCCACATTCACCTCATCATCAGCTCCTTCTCCTCTGCCTGCTCTTCTTTTTCCCCTTTGTTTACCGGTACCTCCTCTCATTTCTCCCTCTTCTTCGTTACCCTTTCCACCTCTTTTTCACCTCCCCCTCTGCTCTTTTTCCTCTCTTACTCTTCTTTTCCCTCTGTGTTTGTCTCACCTTTTGTCTCGCTTCCTTTTCACCTCCTTCTCTCATCTAATCCTCCATTTTCCCTTTTATCTTCTTTCCTTGCTTCTCCCTCTCCTCCCACATATTCTTTGTCTTTTCTTCCTAAATACCACTCTACCTCTTGATTCTTAAGTTATGACATCACTTTCAGATACTGTTCATCTGCTGTAGGTAGTTTTTATCTTTTTCTCTCAGCGTCTTCTTACTCTTCCTCTGGATCTACCTTCCTAATCCTCCTACAAGTTTCATGATCCAGTCCTTTTTCCTCTTTGCTTCTCACATTCCTCTCCTTTTTCCTCCATTCCCACTGATCCTTTGGCTTTTCTTCTTTAGACTTTCTCCTTCCTCTTTCCTCCTGCAGTCTTTCACACCTTACAGCTTGGTAGGATAAGGTGTGTGTGTGTGTGTGTGTGTGTGTGTGTGTGTGTGTGTGTGTGTGTGTGTGTGTGTGTGTGTGTGTGTGTGTGTGTGTGTGTGTGTGTGTGTGTGTGTGTGTGTGTGTGTGTGTGTGTGTGATCAGCAGCCCTCCAGTGGCTGCTTAACGTTCCCTTTGTGGCTTGAATAACAGCAGCCGACAGCTTACACCTTGCTGAATACCTCCACTAACAGTGTGTCGACAGCATAACCCCTGTGTGTGTGTGTGTGTGTGTGTGTGTGTGTGTGTGTACTACGTGCGTGCGTGCGTGTGTGTGTATGTGTGTGTGTGTGAGTAAGAGAGAGGGAGAGAGAGAGAGAGAGAGAACAAATCCGAAGCTACCTATTCGACTTAATAAAGGAGTGTCTCGGTAACCATTACCCCCACAGCCATGCAGAACAAATTACATTTAATGGGGTTTCTTTGCCCCCACAGTCGTTTTCAGCGTTCGTTTCAAAATTTCAATTTAGTGCTTAATGCTAAGGTTTCCTTCAAAGTATTATAGAGCAATATTATACCAATTACGGCATCTGCGAACATTAAATTAAATGCATTAGCACAATATTGGAGGGAAAGGCAGCCGTTTGAAACAAGTTCTGTTCCAAAGCGATGCAGGCAAACGAGCCGGGATATGAAAGCTGCGCAAAGAGGCCTGACGCCCAAACGCAATTATGTTTGTTGTCTTACACTTTGTATCTCCGCTGAATCATTTGCTTTTTGATATTCCATATGGATCCTGTGGAGCTGACCCCATTTTCATTTTACACGGTGCAAATTACTCAGTGAACTCAGTGCCTTTCTGGGCTTTGGACAGTTTTATAAATTGCTATACCATACATATTTTCAAGACCATCCTATGATGTAGATAGTAGACAGTAGTTTATTATATATCACAATGTCCCTGATGATTTTAGATATATATATGTAACCACCCAGATGATATATGTGACACTCAGATGTTGGAGGTCGATGCTTTCTGCCTGTAATAGCCAGTCAAATGGCAGCGAGGCATGTACACAGGATCAAAGCTACCTGCTGAAGTTCAAAGTGAGCGTCAGAATGGGGAACAAAGGTGATTTAAGAGACTTTAAATGTGGCATAGTTACTGGTTTGAGCGCTAGGTCAGACTGCTGATAAAACAGTAACTGAAATAACCACTTGATGCGACCAACTAAAGTTAATTTGTATCAATAAATGGCTTTGAATGTTTAGGCCCATTGAGTAGTTATTATCTTGCTGTCTTGATGAAAGAAAATAATACATACTTGGTACAGTAGTTTGCTGTTGAGCCATGCGACCTTAGGTCTGCAGAGGGTAAGGGATTTTTGGTCGTTATACAGTGGTTTCACTGCTCCGGCACACTTGGAAACAAACTGGAGGACCAAGCAAGCATGTTTGAATATTTGTTATAAAATGGAACAGCAATTTTTAATAGGAGATACACAGAGAACTAAAGTTACGTCGATCATAACTGTTCACAACCTCTTTAACTTCAGCATCCCAGCTGTGGTTGCTGCTGCTCAGTCTGAACTCTGCAGAAGTCCCTTCAGAGATGTTTTCTTAGAGAGTCTGGTAGGCTCCTGAAGTGTGAAAGCTGTTCTGGTGCAGTGTATTACAAATTGGCCGTCTGCACCGGGACCTGTCATCACATGCAGAAAGAATACGGTGAAGCAGCTTAATTAAAATAATGAGATAGTTAGGGCCTATTTTCTTAATGAGACAGGAAAAATGAAGAGTTTTAAGGGAGTGTCCAGTCCCAGATCCAACCTATGAAAGCAATCCACCAAGGTCCAGACTTGACTTCTCTACATGTGGTCATTTTTAGAGGAGGAACTAAACTTACAGTAGGGGAAAAGACAGAAAACCAAAGGAGGAAGAAAAAAAAAACAGATGGCTGGACAAGGACCAAGACTGAAGTGGTCACGTGACGGGCGGCGTGCCATGGAACTTCCTGCTCGCTCTCCCTTTCTGTCGCAGCAGTTGGTGTCACTACTCGCGCCGTCTGCGTGAATTCGAGGCCCCGGCTGAACAGATTGGCCAGTCGGCGAGGATCACTCGCAGAAAACTCTGCTAATCTCCCACCGGCTGCCTCGACCACACTCACATACACTGTCTCTCTTTCTTTCTTCCCTCTGTACAGACTTCTCCTCAAAACTGTGTCGAGGGAGGGCAGAGGATTCAGAAAACATGTCATCATGAGCTCCGTTCCAAACCCACATATCCACCATTCGGAGAAAAAGAGGTACCTACTCTTACAATATAATGCGATGACGTTATCCACCATCTTATGAGGATATCACACCCCAAAATTCAGCCAGTCTGCAAACACATAGTGCTTTCTACAACAATCAATGCACGTATTCGCTGTTTTATATATTAATCATATGTCACAGTAATCATTTTTTATCACTGCCTTTTAGAAAAATGCTGATTAACGAGGGAATAAAGAGGCAAAAGCATCCAGTAGGGAAAGTCAATGTGGAACTGTAAACAATCTTAGAAGAGAACAGCAAATGTCAGCAGTCGTGCACTGAGAGTTGTGATTTTGCTTTTTAACTAGACTTTTTCACCATCACACTAAAGAGAAGTGGCTTCTGAACTCACTTTAGTCCATGCAGCAGAAACAGAGATGTTAAATGAAATACCATAAAACACTATTTTCTTAAAAATCGACAGAAACATGTTACTTTGCTTTCTAACATAGAGTACTGTGCAAAAATCTCAAGCTACCATTTATTCCTTCATGTCAGACTTCTCTGTCAACAGCATCTTTTAAAGTGTTTCTTTGGCTGCGTTTTGGCCCATTTTTAGTCCAGTCCTTATACCTGACCATTTTCAGAGCAATGTTTGTTTGGTAACTTACTTAACACTGACCTTTGACTCATTCTAGAATAAACAAGGCGCCTAAGTCAAGGGATGAACCCGTGCTGTGTCTACACATAACAGTGATCTCAGCAAAAACAATTTTTGAATTGTTCCTTCACAAAAACACATTTCTCATTTCTTTAGTTGAATCTATAAAATTGTCAAAGATAACACAGTTTGACGGATATTAGATGGTATCGTTGAATCAAGAAGGTGACTCTCAAAGAACTAGTGTGAAACATATCTCAGCATGGTGTGCAATGTGTCCTTAAAAATTTTGAGGAAACTGAAAAAGTGGAGGACAAAAGAAGTGTCTCATCAGAAATGGTCTCAGTGGAAGGCTGGTTGTCAAGAAGCCTGCCTTAAGGAAGGAAAACAAGGAGAAAAGGCTGAGGTACGAACATTTACAGGTAACAGTTCAGATGGAGTGATGAACCAAAATACATAATCTTTTATTCAAATCATTAGAAATATCTACAGAGGAGGTCAGGAAAGCGGTACGAAAGTATTCGCAGCCATCTGTAAAACATGGTCATGGTCTGTCGTAGCATTTCAGCAAGTGGTGTTGGAGATTTTGTCAAACTGGAAAGTACCATCAGATTTTGATCAACCATGCCATGGCATCTGGAAAGCATCTGATTGACGACAACATTTTCATCATGGCAATGATCCCAAACACACTGCCAAAGCAGTAAAATCATACCTGGATAGAAAAACACACAGTGGAGCACTATCAGTCATGGATTGGCCTCCCCAGAGCCCGGACCTCAACATTATTGAAGCAGTGTGGGATCATGTTGACAGAGAACAGAACAAAAGGCAGAAACATCCAAAGAAGAGCTTTGAATGTCCTTCAAGAAGCCTGGAGAACTATTCCTGAAGACGACTTAAAGACATGACAAGAAAGCTGCCTAAAAGAGTTCAGACTGTGCTGAAGCATGGAGGTGGTCATGTATGGGCTTTCAGGTGGTTTAGTACTGTATAAACTCAGTTTTTGCCTTATATTCAGTATTTCCATGTATCTTGCACATTTGCAAAGCGACATATGAAAACATTTGCAAAGTACTCTGTATCCCTTTTTTCTGCCACTGTATTATACGCCCGATGGCTTCTCAGGCCCAAGTTCATCCTCTGGGTTAGCTGATTTATTTTATTAGCCTACTTTTTCCATAAACCACTGTTTGGCATTTAAAAGGCTAGAAAAATTATTACTTATAAGTTCACAATGGGAATAAACAACGAGGAAAATGTTATGACTCTGTTATTTTTGTTTGTTTGCTTTTGCCTAAGGAACACCAAAGGGCAAGCCAAAATTTGATGGCACATGTGTATTTATAGTTACACACAATCTCTTTTTCTTCTGCGAGCCAGTCTCACGGCAGTTTTTGAAATAATAATGAACATTTATAATTCTTCAACAAAAATCCCAATATTATTTCATGTGTCTAAGCAGACTTTTAATCAGTCCACTCTTATGTGAACTGATTTATGTCTATTTAGAAAGCACTTAAGAGGTTGGAGGGGATGGTGGGAGATTGAATCATTTCACCACTAACACCAGCTACACATGTCACAGATTTATGCAGATCATTTTTAGTATTTTTAAAAACAATTTTAAAAATATTTTGTGTTTGATTTTAATTATTATATAATAACTTGTTTAAGGTTAGGCCAGAGTCACTAGGCCTAGAGACTGCTTGGAGACTGCCTGCCAGTGGACATTCATGGGGGCTTTGAGGATATTAACAGATATCTGTGTGCTGGTCTTTTAGGGGGAAAAAAATGCAATATGGCAAAATCCAAATCTGATCGATCCAAAAAGCTTTGACAAACAGAAACCAGAAAGATTCCAGTACCAAAATCTTGTCCCTTACTTTAAGATTCTGTAGATTCCCTTTATGGTCTAATGTGTTTATATCTAAGTTTGTGGCTGCATTGAAAGCCACTGAATTTAAGCCTTTTACTCTTGTAATTCTTCTTTATTTTCTTCATCCCACCATAAAATGATTCCCATTTCATCTTTCTCTCTTATTTTCTTCAGCATTCTTCCTGTGTCAAGCCCGATTGTGGGGTTTTTTCTGGCCTTTTTCTTTTCTTTTTTTTTCCGAGAGCCTTGCAGAGCCGAGCATGAAAGTGACTTCCTTGATCGCCTCCGCTGCCCGCGGCACCTGCTCAATCTCTGCACTGCCATGATGGACTCGAGGGTCACGACTCGCTTCCTCCCGGAAACTTGCCTTTACTGAGAGGGGGCTTAAGATGGTGAGACGGCACACATGCACGTACAAAAGCATCACAAACCCACTCTGTCGCGCACACCACACACACAAATGCTCACCTACAAGCACATCCAAAAGTTATCAGCCCAGTAAGCACGCAGAGGCGTAGATGGTTTCTTATTATTTATTAGTGCATTATTATTATCATTATTATTATTATGAAAATGGGGCTGGTGTTTATATGTGTGTTGTCATGGCAAAATTAGGCCCTGGAGACACCTTCTGGTGTGGGAGGAACTACAAAGGTCTGATTTTGTTAAGACTGAACTTTAACGTTAGCGTTACAGTTTAAAGACAGGTGCATTCCCAAATATTATGGGATCTCATTCCATCTCGTACAAGCGTGCAGCTACTTCATCACCTCCTCATTGCTTTTTCTATTTCTAGCTCTGCCAGTCAAGAAGCTCTGTGAAGGTACATCAGAAGGTGGAAGGTATCAGATTCCAGTTCTACAGCTGCTGGTCATAAATTAGCAAACTGCTGTGTATTTTAGGCATGGTTTTCCAAATGATGAAGTCCTTGTGGTACTAGCTGAAGCACATCCCATTATTATCTGCACAACAGTAATTTGTTCATGTTTATTATACACGGATATTATTATATTCACCATCAGTACCTGATTTTGAGTGCCATTTGTCTGCGCCATCTGTTTCCAGGTAAATTCGTTCATTGAGCTTCCTGTTTGGTAGCACTAACTCGTTATTTCAACGTACCCAGAATGTCGAGTCGAGCAGCTGCATTTGAAGCATCTCCATCTGCAGTCAAGAAAAGGAGTTGCAGTAGTGAAGCTGAGAGATGATAAATGTGTGGATATCCATAAAAACTATCCATGAAAAACAAGACTTTTTAAAACCATTTAAAGAGGTTCTTCAGGGAGTAATCACTACCAGGTGTGGCAGGTAGATAAAACTGGGTGTCATCTGTATAACAGTAGTAAATAGACCTGAGTAGTAACGTATAATTAAAATAAAAGAGGACCAAAAATGGATCCTTGAGGGATTCCAAAGCTGATGGAAGCTGTGGATGAGGCCACTCTTTTTGATATAAGGATAACCAGTTTAGAACCTGACCCCACGCTCTAAAAGCTTTAAAACTGGTTCCTTTTAAAGTATTAGGAACTTTGAACTCTAATTCCTATTCCTGCTCACCTCTAATGAACTCTTCCTCGCATATATATTTCATGTCGCAGTCCTACACAAACAGGCAGCACAGCTAGACAAAGGAAAAAGGTTAATTCTTCCTATTAAAACCTTTTTTAAAAGGCAAGAAAGGAAAAAGTAAATAAAAGCACATCTTTGTTTCATTGGTTAACCACAGTCCTAAAACTGTGTGACGCCAACAAGCTAACGACTCCATAAACTTAGATGCAATGTTGCTGCTCTTCTCCATCTCAAACAGCTTCTCTGCTGTATTTTTAATAAGAAGTGCAGTAAAACACAGAGCCGCTCAGCTGCTCGACTCGCTGACTTTGCTGTGTGAGCATTTTTACTGTTTACGAGGAGCACTCTTTCCTTAAAAAGGGCCACTGTGTCACAACTCTGTCATAAATGTATAACAAAGGGGCACAGTACAGTACAGCACAACATCTGTATAAGCTTTAAAAACTGGAATATGTCATTTGGATTGGAGGGGATGGACACGTCCATGGGAATCCCCCAAATGTCCAAAAATAAGAGGAAACAGATTCTATCCTCCCAAACTTGACTGCATCGCAATATCCTCTCACTCTAAACCCAACAATGTTCTTATGAGTTTCACAAAGAAACAGACAAACACAATTGGTACATTGGATTTTCAGTCACCTCATATATTGGTTTTCGTGTCCCGGGTGCTTTCTGCCACATGTCTGGAAGCTATTGTTTTACACCGAAATCATGTTTGAGGTGTTTGGCTCCTGCTCAAAGTGCAAAATGTGGAAAATTACAAGGAACAAGCGCGAGGGTCGTTGAAGCATGCTAGGTCTTCAAACTGCAGATAAATTCATGTCTCTAACCTCAGAAGGAGAGAATATTCAGCACGAACAAACCTAAACATCTGATTTTGATTTCAGAACAGTCTTGCACTGTTCACAGAAACTGGAAAATAAAGGCCAGGGTAACTATAGGATCACATAATTTGTCCTGTATGTTTAGATTTTTTGGTCATAATCAGACAGTCATACA
Source organism: Rhamphochromis sp. 'chilingali' (assembly GCF_963969265.1). NCBI lineage: Eukaryota > Metazoa > Chordata > Actinopteri > Cichliformes > Cichlidae > Rhamphochromis > Rhamphochromis sp. 'chilingali'. Next base: position 20,634,333 of record NC_137931.1, read on the forward strand.
TTTGAGACGCTGACACACACTTTCAAGCCTGATCTTTGTTATGAAATTCATCCATCTTCCCCCATTTTTTGGATTACGGGACAGGAGGAACATGTAGATCTCCCTCTATCCAGCCACTGCCTCCTTCTCTCCTGGGGGGGAAACACCGAAACATGATCCCATTTATTCAGCCACTACCTGCAGCCTAGTGGCTTCAGGTTAGGACGTGAACGTGTATCGACCATCAAAAATCCTCCTTTATGTTGCTATATGCAAGTCATTCACTGACACTGGTACACAAGGGAAAAATATTTATACATTTTATGTATTTCAGAATTCACTTGATGGCTTGGTCACACAAGAGTACAAATAGGAAGGACAAAAATCGCTAAAATCCCCCGCTTTGAGCCCAAAGTTGTCCATTGTGGACTTTTAGTTTCAGATTTGTTTCAGGCTAAATTTACGGATTCTTAACACTCAACTACAGGTTAAGAAAAGAGCTTGGCTTTGGTTTATATCTTTATATTAAGTTCTTCACACTTAAGAGCCATGATTTGCTCATTTACCTCCACACCTTCACTCCAACCTTCACCACATTAAGGACACCTTACTTGGTGCATTAACAATAAACACTCACAAGTGAATTACGAGCTGCAAAGCGGACCAATATTAATGTAACTCATGGGACTGTGGGATTCTGACTTTAGTCAGTAGCAAAGTGCTAACATCCATTATGTTATCTCCTTCAAGTTCTTGACATTGGCAAGTCTAACTCCGCCCATCTGGGCTTAACTCCTCCAATGAGATTAGCCCTGCTCCTGCCCTTTAGAGCTGCCGCCTGCAGAGAAATATGTGTACAAGTGAAACTCCACTGTGCGACAAAGCCACACTGGATTTATTAAAATCCACTCCAAAATGTACTTGTGCTTTATCCGGCAGAAAACCAGAGCACCGTTTATACCTCTTGGCTGCGGCAGCGAGGCGGCTGAGGGGAGCAGCACCCAGTGTACTTTAAATGTGTGAAATATGGCGAGGAGAGGCAGCGGAGACCACCAGGTGCTGCCTCTCCACCTCGAGCCGTCCGAGGAGCGCTTCTCCTCTCCAATAACCCAAAGGGCTGAGATGCCACTTGCAGCAGCCGAGCCAAAAGACATTTCAAGTGCGTACTTCAAAGGGGCCTTGGATTATGTTCACGCACGTCTATCCTGAGGGGATCCTTTGAAGGGAAACTTACTGCAGAGCCACTGGTGGCCGCTCAGTGTGGTGTGTGTGTGTGTGTGTGTGTGTGTGTGTGTGTGTGTGTGTGTGTGTGTGTGTGTGTGTGTGTGTGTCTAAACCCATTTTACTCACTGCTCTTGCCACCATGCTGTGGCATTGGGAGGCGTTTGCTCCTGCAAAAGTTTCAGTGTAAACAGAATTTAAAGAGTTTTATTCTAAAAAGTACAGAAGGCACTTGGGGAGTATGGAGTTCCAACTTTCTTTTTAAGCAGGGATATCTGGTTATTGAAAGAACTGATCAAATATTGATGTGTTTTGTTGCACAACATACATGTGAGCGGGCTGTCTATCTTTTTGGTATTCATCTATCTTGGAATGCGAATCATACTGAGGGCAATAAAAGTGAGTAAGATGAAATTTGGATAATTTAAACGTGAATGAATTTCTGGGGGTTTTTTTGTTCATTTTTTTGGTGCTCGTTTGAGATGTTCATACGTGGAAATCTGTGGTGACTGAGGTTAGTGACAGAGGCCTCTGTGAAACAGTGATTGTGGAATTCATAATAAGGGGACATTTGTGTTGTTGTAAACATCATGTGTGCAAATAAATTGTGAAATATTGTGTATTAATATGCATTGATTTCCTGATTATCAATTAATGCCTGGTTAAAGCCACAGACTTGACATAAACAACTGATATATTTTCCCATTTGGAAAACTGAAGCCCACAAACTTCACACCTACATTATTTATAAAAGCCAGCAGGGGGAGACTCCTCTGGTCGCAAAAATAAATCCGATTGTATAGAAGTCTAAGAGAAAAGGATCCTATTTATAACTTGATTTATGAGCCCTGTAAACACTTGAAGCATGAGTTTATGGTCTCAGTTGTTAGTTTTAAGTCTTTATCAATGAAATATGATGCTAATTTTAGAATTTAAACTCCAGTTTGATGTAAAATAGACTTCAAAGTGGAGTAGTATTTAGAGCAGTCCTACTTTGTGATTTATGAGTAGCTGCAGTATGAGCGTGCAGCGTCCCTCAGTCACGTTTGGCACGTCTGTGTTAACAAAGATAGCGATTACTATCATGCTCAGCTCGGGGCTTTATATCCATCTTTCATATACAGTATTTAATCTGCCTGTGTTGTTGCCACCGCTGATAATGGGACACGGATTGTAAAGTTTTTATTGTATGAAATATAAAATTGGGATATCCTGGTTAGCCATTATCAATTCATCCCATGTTGGTTAAAAATGCCCGCCCCCTTAATTTTTCCTCCTTATCTATCTCCCTAACCTTGGAGTCCAACTTTTGGACCATTATTACACTCATAGTTTTTGTCAGTTAAAAGAATAAAAAACATAAAGTATAGGGACCTGGGCCCTTATACTCACTTATTTCTTTTCCTAATGCAAATTAGATGCAAACCAGTGTGAAAGCTGTAAACATTTGGTGATATTATAAGGGACTGGTTTGTGCAATGCACATATTTTGGAGTGTGTATTGGTTTAAAGGGTGATTCTATGGTTTTGAATGTTGATCATTTTACCATACAGGGATTGACTAGCTGCAATTACGTGGTATCAAATGCAAATTTTCTCTTACATCCAGCTTATTTAGCATCTTTCAAAACTGAGCACACAAAGGAAGCTGAAAAAACACTGCATAAAGGACAAAGGTCTATTTGTCTAAAGCCTAAATTATTATGACTAAATAGCATCATTATTCTGTTGTTTATCTTAGACAAGTACAAATAAAATGTCCAAAACTCAGAAATAACAGGAAATGTGTGAACAATCAAATAAGGTAACGCAGACTTTGACTTTGCTGTATGCAGAACAGTCTCCTTCCCTCCATAATGACCCCGCAGTGGCCCGTTCTGAGCCAGGAAGAACCCTCCCATTGGATGAAATGTTTGCAAAAATGCTGCAAATTCATTTTTGAAAGTGTTTGTTGATTGCAGCGAAATCCTTTAGTCATTTTGGAAGCCACAGTCTATCATTTGCAGGTTTTCAGTGACCCATTGTAACATCGGCTTTCGATTCGGTTCAACATCTAAGCACGTGTCACTGCAGAAATGCAAAGGTGGCTGCTGATTAGCAGCTAACAAATTGCACAGCACAGAGGGACGGCAACTAAACATCTGTAGGACACCTGCACTGGCGCATGCCAGGGTATGAAACGCCACTGAAAATAAAGGGTGTATTTGTATGTGAGCGTGTGCGTGTGTGTGTGTGTGTGTGTGTGTGTGTGTGTCTGCGCTAGGGAAAACGAAACAACAGCAACTCTGGCAGGCGATTATCATAATTAAAGCAACATCAATTAAAAGGGTCAATCACAGCGCGGCTGCCACCTTCCTCTGCAGATGGTGAAATTTGGTTAGAGCTACCTCCTCCGCTCCTGAGCAACAGACTGAGGTTTCACTCAGTTTATATGCAACCTAAAAGAATTAGGATACCCTCATCTCCTGGAAATGCTCTCGTTGGGTGAGAGCACTAACCCTTAGTGTCACAGAATCACATGACCTGACCTCCTAATTACACATTAAGTGGTGGTGGCAAAACAAAAACAATGAAAGTAAATCAGAAACGTTCATTTATAATGGATAGAAGTTGACTGGCTCACACAGCAGCATAAAAGACAAAGAAAGTCCAGTTTACGAACACTAAGGTATGGCAATCGAACCCAGCACTTTCACCCAGAAGACTGAGGTTCATGTGCAATGTTGGACAATTTTTGTTGTTGTTGGGCTCCATGAGTGTAAGATGTGATTATTTTTAGCAATATTTTATATATTTCTTGTTTTCAGTATAAGCATTAGTATTATACCCATGAGACTGGGCTACTATTATTGTGTTAGTGCTAGTTATTATTATTAATATTAATAACAATAAGATACTATGTGGCTGTCGTTGATGTGTTTAGGCACATGGACTTTCAGGAGACTCGGGTTGTCTTGTGTAGTGGTGGACATTCTTATTTGATTGCTAGTCATTATAGTTGTTGTTTTAATTTGTTATTTATGTATTAATTAATTAACACATTTCTTTCCTGAGCCTGGTTCTGCTGGAGGTTTCTTCCTGTTAAAAGAGAGTTTTTCCTTCCCACTGTCGCCAAAGTGCCTGCTCATAGGGGGTCATATGATTGTTGGGTTTTTCTTGGTATGTATTATTGTAGGGTCTACCTTACAATATAATGCACCTTGAGGTGACTGTTGTTGTGACTTGGCAGTGTATAAATAAAATTGAATTGAACTGAATTGAATTGTTTGGCAGACAACTAAATTTCTTGGTTGTGTTTAATGACCGGGGATTCTCCCTCGTTCGATCATTATTATTTCGTTTTGGTGGTTGTTTTAGATTCAAACTACAACAAAAAAACAAATACAATGTAAAACACAGCGACCTAATCGCTAGAGGTTAAAAAGATTGATTTTACCTCACACCACCACTTGCTCTCATCATCTTAAGAGGGTGCAGTCTTTTTAGTTGTTTCTGTGAGATGAACCTGGACCAGAAATTTCAACAAAAATACCCACTGTCTGCCTTTTTTAGCTTTTTCTTGGTGACATCACAAATATGTCCTTTTTAAAAAAAATCATTTTAGAGGTCATCAGAGATTTCACTTGGTCTAATGACGCCTCAGAAACTCATTTTTCCTGACTATAAATCACTGGTAGTATTAAAGTCCTAATTAAAATAATTGACTACACCAAGTGTGATTGTATATTGGCAGCAGTTGCACGTAGATTAAAAATCAGTAGCGGTTTATGTAATGTTTTAGGTTTTTGGCAAAGTCCTCCCGTGCCCACTTGACTCGAACTGAGAGGTATTTCCATTTGCAGGCGAATGCTGTGAACTCGAGCAGCTGCAGAGTGAAGCAGGATTTGCTCTCTGTCCTGGAGGTTCACCTTAAAGCAACATGAAGCGATTAGCTGCGGCAGCTCCGGCCAAGGTGGGTGCTGCACAGCGGGCATTTTGCATTTTAATCATGCCAGCCTGGTGACGGGAACTGCTGAAAAAGGACCAGTGGTGGTTCAGACGGATCGACGTGTGGCTAATTTAGGACTTTATCTGTTTCCTCTGCTGTCTTCCACTTGTAATACGGCGTCTAGGAAGCAGCCTTGACAACATTTCAATCAAATATTAGCGGCTACAAATTGCAAAATACAGATATCTGCCCTTTTATCGTCGCTCTCCGCGGCTGTCCCGGGAGATTAAACCTGCAACTTCTAAGATTAACTCGCTTTGTTTGAGGCAATCCCGCCTCTGAGGAAAAGCAGTAAACAAACGAGGTGGACTCAACTTTGCCTTCTCAGACGATTCTCGTCTAAGGCCGCTGCTGACCTGAGAGGGAAAGAGTGGGTGGGTAGAGCGGCCGTGAGGCCCCAGCGGGGGGCCGGCTTCCACCCAAGATGAGGACTGACACTGGGGTTCAGGGGTTAATTTGTGTAACAGGCGAATTTGCATACAAATGAAAAATGACAGAATTTTTCTGTTCTCCGCAACTTTCAATGTCATCCGCATCAAGCCGGCTCTATCTGCCGCCTCCCCCAATCCCCCCTTCACACCGTTTGAAGAATATTCATTACTTGTGAAGCTGGGGCACCTTGTTTGCTATTAATCTCCACCGCAGGTCAATGACTTAATTTGCTCAACTTTATCAGTGGTGCCATTCACTTTTTCTTTCTTCCGCCGCCCGTCCATTCCCTTTGTAGCTTTTTCTAAAGTGCTCTCATTGCTTCTCTTCATAGAGACCAGCTAAGCTTTTTAAAGCACAACAAAGGCACAGTAACTCTGGTCTCTGAAAGAGTTTTGAAGACATAAATGAATTACTTGAGAGGGAAATATACGCCGGCCCTCTACATCGCGCCTTCTTCTCTTCTCCCGCAACACCCCAACAACTTCAGGAGATTTCCTCTCAAATCCCCCCCCCCCTTCTCTCTTTCGCTCTCAGTCTTGATTGGATTGATTGTTTTTCTAATCCAGGGGAAATTACTTGCAAAAAGGGGTCACATAGTCATGGTGAAAATAGTGACAGAAGGCGTGAAGTGATGAGAGCTTTTCTGCTGAAAGACATAAAGACTGCACATACTGTAGGTTAATTTGACATACAGTACGTCTTGTCTCTACTTTTGCCGATTGAATGCCTTTACAGACAAAGCACAGCACTCTTTTTAAAACAATTTTACTGATAATTTTATGAAATGTCCTGTAGAAATGGACCAGAACTACATTAATTACCTTAAGATCCCTTTATGTTTTGATAGCTACTGTTTTGGATCTCTGTGCTTATTTCATTATATAAAGCTCTCACATTAAACTTAACCCCAATATTGGTTATTTGTGTCCATTAAGAGGCAGCACAATGTTAATTGTTACCATGCAAGTATTGTAACACGTGGATTAGAAGTCTTGGTCACCTAGAGTCTCAAAATCTTTCCTTTCACTCCATCAAAAATATCAATAAAGCACTTGGGATAGTGAAAATGTCTTTTAAATATAAAAAGAGAGCCTTAATTCCAAGCAGCTAAACCTCCGAAGCAAAACAAGGAAGATCCTAAATAAGTTCCGGCCTGTTTCAGTTGTTAATGCATTCCCCATTGACGTCCATGTTAACATTCTCAATATTAGGGCACAAATAAATGTGTTTACATGCCTAGAAGAAACTATTTAGCTCTTTGTAGCTAACATAACCTTTTATGACGTGTTGAAATAAGGTTTTGTTAAAACTGAGTGTTTTACATAGTTTGATGCAACGCCACATTCAGTGACTCGTGAAAATCGTTTTGCATCTGGGGTGTCACATGTTCAGACTCTGTGTTGAGCACATTTTGTTTTAACCGTTTTTTGCTAGCCCAAGTAAGCATCCCAGTTAGTAAACCTTAAATTACAGACCACCTCCTGTCAAAAATGACAGCAACATGGCCGACTGTCCATACGTGAATCGCTAAAACTGTAGACCAGAAGCTTAAGGGGTAGTGTAACTTCCTTCTTTTATATACAGGCTATGGTTTGGCTTGATTAAATGATACTGAATGAATTTGACACAGTCAATTAAAGAAAAATGTCTTTAAAATGCAGTTTGCACTGGTTAGCACTGTTGCTCCTCTGTGTGGAGTCTGGATGGAACGTGAGCATGTCTGTCTCTATATATTAGCCCTGAAATGGACTGACGGTCGATCCAGGGTGTACCCACCTCATGTATAAACTCCAGCCCCTTTGCAACCCTGAGTCAGATCATTGCAAGAAATCTGTTTTTCTAACATTATATCCACCGTTTAATTCTCAAATATTATCTATTTGTTCCAGTAGCATCATCAAGAGTATGTGCCGAGGATGTTGAAGGGAACATGAATCAGTTAATCAGATTGAAGGAGAAGCCTGTTAAAGCTCCAGTGTGAGCTTGAAATAATCAAGCACATTCAAAGTATCTCAGAATGTTTTGCTTCCTCTTAAATAGTCTGAAATGATGGATCTGCACGCTCAGTTGTCCAGGATAAGTGGAACAAACAAATTAAAACTTGGGCGCTCCTTATGCATGCATGAAGTATCAGATAGATAATGCAGGATTAAATGTATGTGGTGGAGTATTGCAAGAGCATGATACAAGAGCGGAAAATCCATACATTTGTTTACCTCCCTATACGACGCAGATCTGGCAGAGCTTCAACATTTGTTTATTTTCAACAATATCTGAGAGCCTGTAAGTGAATCCCTACATATGAGACACATATTGTGCAACGCTGTGAGTAAAGGCTAAACATCCTGAAAGAGAAATTACTGTAACTTTGTTTTTCCTCTCTCGCTCTCTCCTTTTTTTCCTCCCTTTTTGGCTCCTGCAGGCATTTCTAGCTTCATTAAGAAGCTCCTCTCCTTCTTCCAGGAGAGGAAAGTTGAAGGGAAAGGCAAAAAAAAAAAGTGCAAAAGAAAGTATAAAGAGTAAGGCAAGAAAGTAAGAGAAAAAAATGTCTTGTGAACCATTGTTTGGCTCTTTATGCAAAAACCTCCTTTGTGTTTCAAACTCTTGATCCCCCATAGGCAAAGGAGAGGGGTGTATTGATCTGTGCTGAAAGGAGACAGCTCTTTCATCACGCTTCCTTCTCACCTTAGACGGCTTTGAGGGGGCTCCTTCAGGATCGCAGCACCCTCGTCTGGCTACTGGCCAGAGATTAGGGCAGCGATAACCTACCCAACCCTAATAGGTAGCGAACTAAAGCAGAGGCTGTCTAATTAGCGCTGATCAAAGTGGAGGACTTTATCCCCAAAACAAACCTGTACATTTGAATGTGCTTAGGAGACTGGGAATGAAAAGGGTAGAGGAGGTGGAGGTGGAAAGATCAGGGAAGAAGTTAGAGGTTTTGAACTTCTTGGAGATGTGGTGCTTTTTTCCCCTCTTTTTTTTATAATGATGATATGCGTGACCTCGCCTCTTGAACATTTCTTCTTTTCTACTTTATCTGCATGCAAATATGTAAGCACTGAGAGGGCTGTGAGAGCAGCACAGAGGTTACTCAAGAGTGGGAATGCTTGCCTCAGATTTCTACCTGCCTGCACAATTAAAACTGTGTGTGGTTTTCAGTGAAGATAGCAATCCTTTTTAATGCTTATATGACTGTATTTCTATGAATTTGTGGGGTCTTTTTTTTTGGTTCAGCACAACAGCATGTACAGAAACAATTGTATGCTATTCAACCCAGAGAACGCTTCGTCACAGTTAACTGTTCACTTGCAGTGATGATGATTTTGCTAGGAAGTGTCAGTGGATAATCACAATACTTGCAAGTTATTAGCTATATGTCTGGATCACATCAAAGTACAAAAATGTTTTAATTACTCTTGCTAATTTTGCCCTTTACAACAACTTTAGAGGAGGGGAACCTTTTTATACCAAAACTGGTTGTGTAAAGATGTGCATCCCAGATGTGCATCCCATCTAGTATCAAAATGACATCTACAAACACCAAGCTAGCTAGCTAGCAAATGCTAGCTTTAGCTGCTAACACTAACTCTAACCAGCTATATCATTTTGTTTAAATATAGTGATACATAGTTTTCAAAACTAATGGCTGACCATAAATCTGGCTAAGTCTATATTTTATATGGTGTACATGAATTTATCCTGTGAGATTAGCACTTCTAAAGTATACAAATATCGAGACTACAGACACCAAACATATATAGAACTGAATCTTGAGCCACTGCTCATTTCTATAAAATTTCTTCTAAGCAGCCAGACTTTTTTGTACTTTTTAAAACTAGTCTTGAGCAATGCTTCTCCAGGCTTTCTGAAGGTCTTTCAGAGGGTTTTTTTTTATTTTATTTTCCTTTGTTTTTTGGGTTGGGGTTTTCTGTTTGTTTGTTTTTTAGACATTGAGTGCTTTTTCACTCACTTTCAGTCCGGTCCTTGCACGTCAACATTTTGAGAGGAACAGAATCATTCAAGCATAAAAAAACCACACCCAACTCAAGGGATGAACCAGCATTTTATCTACACATAACAGACAACCTAACATGAACCAATTTCAAATTCTGTCTTTAGGCACTCTGTTACTAGCAGCCTGTCACATAAACAAATAATTTGCTCCAGTTTCTTTAGCTGAATCTCGGGAAGTGTCAAAGACAGTTTAACAGACATAAAATAGTATTTTTGCATCAACAAGGTGATTCTCAAAGAGCTATCGGTCAAAGATTTGGATATCTAAACATTTTGTGCATTGCATACTTAAACAAATTGAGGAAACTGGATAAGTGGAGGACAAAAGAAGAAGTGCCAAAAACTATTTATAGCAGATGAACAGCATCTAGAATGGTCTCAGTGGAAGGATGGCTGTCAAAAGGGAAACAGGGAGAAAAAGCTGAGGTAGCTGTTCTGTTTCACTCCCAAAAGCTAAACTGTTACCTCTCTGAAAATGAGCTTGACTACTTTTTCTCTCCGTCTTTCCATCACTGAATGGCCCACATAGGCTGATGTTTTTCAAAAATACTGGAGCCCACAAACTCTCAGCATTTTCAAAACAAGATTACATCGCAATAAGAAGTATGATTTCCAGAGGACTTGGTCACAACTAAAAAACAACAACTTTAAGTGTCTTTACTACAACCACCCAGAAGAATTTGTGTGACTCCTGTCACGTCGTGGCTCAAGAGTTGGGAGTTCGCCTTGTAATCAGAAGGTTGCCGGTTCGAGCCCCGGCTCAGACAGTCTCGGTCGTTGTGTCCTTGGTGGTGTCTGGGCCCTCTGACTACTGGTGGTGGTCAGAGGGGCCGGTGCCAGTGTCCGGCAGCCTCGCCTCTGTCAGTGCACCCCAGGGTGGCTGTGGCCACAATGTAGCTTGCCATCACCAGTGTGTGATTGGGTGGATGACAGGTTGTGTAAAGCGCTTTGGGGTCCTTAGGGACTAAAGCGCTATACAAATACAGGCCATTTACCATATAGTTTCCAGTGTGAGGAACTCTCCTGCAGGGATGTTTTTGGCAAAAAATTATTCCTGAATTTTATGTTGCTGTTGGTTTTGGGTGCGGTCTAAAACATCCATCAAAATCCTCTCACCACATATGCTTCACATCATCTTCACACTGTAATCGAAGCACTCCCATTCATTAGTTTTTCCAATCGTTCATTTAGGTCTTACCTTCATTTTTTATTTTTTTTCCACTCATCTTTTGAAGGCAACATCTGTCCCGAAAATCAAAGTCTTTCCTAATGGCTTCTTTTGAGACCTGGTGGAGTTCTAACCACAATGAAGTCATAATGTCGGGGCTTCAAAAAGCCGAATCTGACGCCTGACTGACTGCACTCTGAGATAAGGATCACACTAAAGGTTTTCTGCGGCAAAACCTCATATGTGAAAGCAATTAGTGTGATTGCAAAGAGGAAGGAGAAAAGTGCAAATGTGTCACAGCTCAAGACATCAGAAGTGTCTCGCTTTTCATGGCGGAAACTCTTTAAGGAGACCAGACATGGAGGTATGAACCTTATGATGGGTGTTGCAGACGGAGAGAAATATTGCTTCCAGCCACTTTCTGATGGGCTTAAATTTCTATCTCCTGTAATTTCGTAGCTCTCTAACTCAGATGCTGCGTCTTGTTCTTGGTGGCTTTCTCTTCTGCTAGAATTTGTTTCTTTCACCATCCACCCATTCATGAGATCATCAGATCTTCTCCAGTCGAGAATTCAGCGTTTCCTTCATTAGGTGGCGTTCCGAGGAGGGCAGAAGCCCAGTGCTGCTGATGAGGAGACCGCGGCAAATGTGCTGAACCTCATCCCATTTCCCATCAGACATCCGCCAGACTGTTTGATGCAAATGTACAAATTGCCACGACTGTGAATGTATTTGAAATTTGATCACATTTCATACCCGCGCACTCAGCCTCTGCCCTGGGAACTTCACACAGCATCAAAAAAACATACGACGCCCTGAGTTTACTCCTAATGAATTCCTGATAAAATAAAGTTTATTTTCCCATATTTATTTATTTATTTTTTTAAGTTTTGTATTAAATTTACACATTTCCAAGCATTCAAGGCCAGCAAGATATATGCGCCGTGTCCTAATCTAAATGGAGGGAGAAAATTTGGCAGTCCGGTTTTGCATATATTTTACCCAAAATATTAGATGCAAGTGTTTGGCCTCACAGCTCCTAAAAGTTCTGAAAGTAGATGAACACACAGAGTTTCCCTCCTGCTCTCATTTCTCTTCAAACTGCCTCTCTGCTCCTTATTTAAGATCCCCGTCTACCTGTGATCCTCGACATGTGTGAGCCCCCTGTCCTCTGGCATTAAGCATATGCTCCAAACATATGTTCCACACAACATATGCTCTGCTAAAGCTGCCGTTAGCTTCTGCTTTGTGCCAATATACAATCCTGGAATTTCTTAATGGAATTCTGCATCCAGGAAATATTCAGCACCTTTCTGAGAAATTTGCACTATCTGTGATTTAGGGTCGTATTAAAGAAAAATGAGGAATTTCACACCCCGTGAGGCAAAATAGCATCCAGGAAAGTCAAATGAGGTACATTATGTGTATGTCTGAGTGTGTGTGTGTAGCCAACACACAGGGTGGATTATTACCCATTGCCTCCGTGCATTAAGCTTCTCCTCATCCAATGCCAAAGGCCTGACCCAAATATGGCTGAAAGACAACATGTGACCTGCTTAGCGTATTACTCCCGGCGGTGCTTGCTCCAGGCTGTGGTGGCGATGGTCCGGCGCATGTGTGGGGGGTGGGGTTGTGGTGGTGTACAGGGAAGGTGGGTGTAGGCATGATGGTGGTGGTGGGGGTTCAGTCTATTAGTGGGAGAAAGCACAGATGCCGGCAGATGGCTAGCATATTGTCCAGAGCTGACCCGAGCGCTGAATAATTTGTGGAAAGTTCAGTACTCTCAGGTCTGCAGACTGACTTCACCTCCAGTCTGCTGGAAACAGATGAGAAATTTGCAGAATTAGTGGTGAGATGAAACAAAACTGTAAGTAAGTAAATGTAAGTAAATGAGCAAAAAGAATAAGACTGGGCATTTCATTGTTGGATGTTTTTTAAGGAATAATGCTTTGTGAAAGGAGTTTAAACAGCAGACTTGCAGTGCTGGAGGTTCATATCCAGGTTTAATATTAATTTTTTGGGTTTATGAAACTGTCATTGTGTTTCTGCACATCGCTGGTCTCACTGATTTTAGTAATTTCATGCTGCTGGAGATATACCGGTCGCTCTTTATGTCGCTCCTGTTGAATAACAAGATTGTAAAGGAATTTAAAAAACAAAAAAATACCCTTCTTTTCTTATCACACCCTTTTTGTAATTAAGCATGGTTTTGAACTGGTTAATTTCCAGCACAGCTGAAGCAAAGTCTCCTTCTTTTGTTAAAGGAATCAAAGTTGAAGGTTATTTCAGTTTCCAAATGCAAAATTGCTGCTGTGATCAAGCGTAAAGCCATCAATTGATAAACAAGCACGCTCAGAGAGTTCAACTCCCCCTGAAGGGCAAGGGTCAAAGTAAAAATGTCGTTTTTATGTTGTTTTTATTACAATATGATAACGTCAGCCTGATATGGTGTCATTGCGATGTCATACAGCATCGTATTGAAAAAACGAAAGGTGTGTTGTACAGCTCTCATCATGCCCTTTCATATGATATGTTACTCAATATGGTTTCTTGATATTTCCTTTCAAGGTCAACTTTGAGCTTGGGTGCTAGCAGTGAAATTCAAAGCCAAATGCTTAACCAAGCTAGGTACTCACGTCCACCAAGGCCTAGTATGTTATTGTGAAGCTTAAAAAGATCCATAAAAAATTGAAGGTAATATAAAGTTTCTACTTATTTTTACGTCCGATGTGATCCTGACCAAATTTTCACCATTAATACAAATCTACATACAAACTCAATGGTGACCAAAAGTCATGATCCACCCCACATGAAAGTTCAAAGTTCAAACATACACATAAATACAGTATATAAGTATATAAACAAAACAAAACAGAGTTTGTAGTATTTTAATGAGCTTAAGAGTCAATATCTGGTGTGATCACCTTTATTCTCTAACACAGCCTGAACTCTCTTAGGCATTTCTCTAAGTAGTCTTCAGGAATAATTCTCTAGGAGCTCTGAAAGTTGTTTTGCCAAACCATAGAAAGGATGCTGGGGATCATCCTCCCCTGTTGTCTTCAGTGGGCATCCACACCCTTTATTTTGCCTTCTTTTCTTTTCACACTGTATCGAACTGTTTATTTGGCCACTGTTAATATCCCCACTACCTCTCTGAATTGTCTTGATCGTGGAGAGTAAGGATGGCCTGTTTTACCTGCATTAAAGAGAGAATGCATATTATCTCCAGACCTTTTTACCAGCTGAGAAAATGATGTATTTCTGAATTAATTACACTGTTCACGAAACAGCTTTACACTGGATCCATATACAGTGGTTTAAAGTGGCCTGTATCTTCTTAGCTATCAGTCCAATACACTGAGATCAGGATCTGTTATTCAAGAGAGACCTGTGTACAATCCAACACTAACACAAAGACTCATACGTGTTCATAAATTTTAAAATGCATGTGCAAGTCTGAATGCTGATACATAAATATAATGTTTTATTTATAGAACATGAGAAAAGAGAGAGAGGAGTTTAATTGTTGGTATCATGTTTAAATAGAAAAAGGGTGCAGAGGTAATTGAGCAGTTTTTGAAATAGCAAGTAAACCCTGTCTTCTAGTTCATTGATGCAGCGATGAGTTCACCTGAGATCAAACCGAATGCCTTGTGATACACAAAAAAGCCAAAATAACAAAGAAAAATGTCAATGTAAACAAATACATGGATATAACTGCAAATAATAAACCACGGGAGCAGAACAGCTCCCCAGTAATACTGACTGCCTCAGTATTGCTTCTTAAAACAACCTCCACTGCTTAAAAAAAATTGATGAAACAAGTCGATTTTTATTGGAAACATACTGAAATTTTCTTCCAGTGTCAGTTATTTTTCTTGGTTTACTATAAAAAGGTTTCAGAACTTATTGATAGACAGAAATGGGCGAATAAGAGCAGAACTGCAGTTATGAGAGCTTTCATCTAGGAGCAGTAATGCGGCGCTTGCTGCAGAGGTACAAGCTTATGAGGTGTACATTAAATCCACCCCTAATGGCCGCGAAACAGCAGCTCTGAAGCGCTCGGTGATTACAGATATGTGTTTCTAAAAACATGCAGGCCTTCTTATGAAAATCTGAATTGTTTCCATGATTCTGCAGCACAAGTCGATTACAGTATGACTCTGTACCTTTGTGTCACCCCTGAGTGTCTGAACCCGGGCTGTTTGTGAAACTACCCTCCGTCCTGCGCTCCACCCCGTCCCTCCCCGATCCACAAACACGCACATGGATGCAAATGTGTCTTTTGGCTATGAAAAAGCTGTCTGTACTCATTTGTAGACTCGGGCCGGGGGATAAATCAGATCACGGTGATGGCGTCTGCCTCGCTCGCTCCCCCCTCCCTTTTCATCCACCCTCCCCGACTCGTGGCTGCTGGCCTAGCCGGGGCTCAGGTAGCGCTGGAGGGGGCCTCGTTCAGTCAGCAGGCTGCAGATGCTGCTCTCAATCGGGCTCTGTGTCCCCCAAACGTCCCCAGCGCCAGAAGACCAAACACATTACAGTCGGAGTGACATTAAAACCAACAGAGAGGAATATAAACCCCTGAACTCACCATGCAGCCAGTCACATGACTCCATTGCTGGAAATATGAGTAAATACGGCTCTATTATTTCTTCGCCCGGCAGCAGACGCTGAGAAATGTATTGTTTGCGTTGCTGTAATACGGATCCGGACCCCATTGATGTCTCGTCGGCGGAATTTATTCATCGGCGCACAATTGATATGGATCGCGAGTCGACCTGCAACAGTCTGCAGACATTAATGTAAACAAGGTTGATGTCTGCCGAGGCGCAGTTATCAGCGGGTTCAAAGCGGCACACCGCGGCTACAATAACACACAAAACAAGCCCGTGGCCCGACGGCGGATGAATATACATCAACTCATAGCGGCGCTCCCCTTTTGAAAGGCCAGAATTCATTTCATGCTAATGATAATGACAATAATTCACAATGGACACGAGAGAAGGCCTCGCAAAACAACTGTGTTCCTCTCTTAATATGATCAGTCGTGATGATTTTCTCCACGATAATGATTCATCAAACGATTCGGCGGCGGTCACAAAAGGGCTCGAGTCATTAATAAAAGAACAGAGTCAAAGCACCTTGGGGATCTTTTATTTTTTTTTCCTCGCTCACTCCCCCCGCACTTCTCCCTCTGCCGGCGTTCGGACCTACTTATCATTAAAGCAACTTAAAAGTGACTGCTACATCTGAATGAAATCTCATTGTTGGATTTCAAGATGTGAATAAAATTCCATTTCAAATTAGGCTCCATTAGCATCACTGAGAGTCGCGAGATTCGGGTGACCTTTTCGGTTCCTTCGAAGTTTCTCTCTCCCCTCGCTCGCAGAGGTGACGGGAAGGTCTGCTCTCTCTTTTTGTTTTGTTTTTTTCATTCTTCCATCATTTGGATTCAGGGCAGAGATGAAACTCAAAGTAGAGATTTGACTCCTAAAAGGTGACACTGGCTTTTGTGTTTGTTCTGTCCTATCCTTGTTTTCCTAACTTCCTTCTCTCTTTTCTTGAAATTGGGTCCTTAGTTAAATCACATTGTGTCTGTGCTTAAAACGAGTATACCAGAGAGTTTGGTAGCCTTTCAAAAGCAAACATGGGAAGGGCCTCTCTGTGGCAAATGCTTCCACAACTTTATAAAAATGTTAGCATAAAATTGCAAAGAATTTGGGGATTTCATCATTTCCTAATAACATAACAACATAATGTCATTAGATATGTTATTAGATCTAGAGAATTTGGAGAAAACCAGACTGTAAACCAATACAGAATGGCCGTGACATCCAGGTCCCGCACTGGCAGCAAGCACTGCAGTGAAAATCACTAAACTGTTCTCAAAAGCCTTGTTGGTGAACACTGTTCACTGCTGTATCCAGAGATGTTGTGAAGATACAAAAAATGTTTTCCATGAACCTGGCCTCATTCACACAGGCCAAGAGATTTTTCAGTAACTGCTGGTTACTAGGGAAAATTGGACATTCCCTTAGCAGTTGCCTAGTAGTTGCTGTAGGTTGCTTGCTGTTGCTAGGCGAATTTGGTTGCTAAGAGGTTTACCCTGCCGCATCATAAACCGTGTGATTGCTTTGTTCACTAGCAGATTGCTGCATTCACATGTACTTTGCCTGGAAAACATGGACTTGTCTGCAAGCCTTTCACCAAGAGGTAATCAAACTGTTAAAAGTGGAACACAAAAAGAAAAAGAAAACTTCTGCTTTTCACTACAGCTCAGAGAGTAAATGGTCAGTCTGCGCAGACAAGTCGATGTCTCCTGTGCAAACTATGGACGACTGCTTAAATCTGCTCGCATCCAAAGCAATCTCAAGGACTGATTTCACAAACAAGATATAGTCCAGCAACCTCCTTTGGCCAGATTTCAACTGGCTAGCAACCTCCAGCAACCACTCACTTGCTGGTTTCCCAACTGGTCTCTGTGACTGTGTGACTGAGGCCTGAGATGAAACGAAGAGAAATACAAACTATTCTGTGGTCTGATTGATCAAAATGTTAAATTCTTTCAAGAAATAATGTAAACCATGTCCTCCAGGATCTAGATTGGTATCAGCACCAATGGCTGATACTACGGGTAATGTGCTTATCTGTCAAGGCACAAATAATGCTGCCATTTAGGTGCGGGTGTCTCCTGAGAAGGACTTGCTTATTTCATCCAGACAATTCCCTCTTTCTGCATATATCCCTGTAGCATGTCTCTATGATAAAAGAGACAAAGTTTTAGAGTGCCATGTCTTTTGTCCTGTCTTTCTTCTCTCACCCCAATACTGTAGGTCCAGCTGAACCAGGCTCACCCCTCCCTGAGCCTGGTTCTTCCTGTTAAAACTGAGTTTTTGCTTCCAGCTGTCTCCAAAGTGCTTGCTCATGGGGGGCGAGGGGGGGGGGGGGGGGGGGTGTCATATGATTGTTGAGTTTGTCTCTGTATGTATTACTGTAGGGCCTTGAGGCGACTGTTGTTGTGACTTGGCACAGTTTAAATAGAGTTGAATTGAACTGAATTAAACTGGCCTGTGTGCAGTCTTTCATCCATTTAAGACTTTCATGTTTATGCGTTAGGAAATGAAAAACATGTCAAGCCCTGACCCCTGAGAAGACGGTGTTGCTAAAAGAACAGCTGAAAAGCTCCAGTTCCAAAACAATGTTGTCATTATCAAATTAATAACGAGCACCTGTTTAAACAAGAACTCTGTAAAAGGTTGTCTTGTTTGTACAATTGCTTTTAAAAATGTATGTATATATGATACGTTTGGAAATGTGTTTGACTGTAGGACATTTGAATGAGCCTCCCCCATCTACAGCTAATGGTAAGTTCACCTTATTTTTTTTCTCAGTTTGGAAAACCCAACTCGAAAAGCGTTTAACAGGAAATCTGTGACGCTAGCATGTCTGAGAGTTATATCTGCTAGTTTTTAAAAACAGGCCTATTTGGCATAAAACAGATCCTAACCGTAACAAGCAGCTGGTCCTCTTGTAGATGCTAGGAGATCTGCATTTCGCTTAAAATATAAACAAAGGTGAGTATGTGAAGATTATTGAACCAGAAGATTTAGTTGTTGCTGCTTCATTGACAGGAACAGACTGAACTAATGGACTTAAGTGGAAATGCACTGACTAAACTTGGAGGGAAAAACTAAATTTGAGGAGAGAAAAATGAGAAAAGGGAAAAGAGGAAACAGAAGGAAAAGAGACGGAAGTGGGGACTGACAGATAAAGAACTGCAGCGGTTCAAAGGTCAGACCAATAAACAAACAACGCATCGATTTCCTGCCGCTCTCTACCATTCCTGGGGAAACCCCTTTGCCTCCACCATCTGGTTACTCTCATCTCCACTTATGTTAAAGAGGGAAAGCCCATCCTCCCCCCTCCTCCAACTCTCCTCGACTCCCTCCTCCCTAGTTAATAGCATCCCTTGGACATCTCCTGGGGACGGTGCATCAGAGGTGAACCACTACCAGAGATTGGTAATCATTTTATTAGAGGAAGTAGGAGCCATGCTTCTACTCGGAGAGCAGGATAAATGGTGGAGCCTGTGGATCCGATGCTCTCAGGCTGTTTATATGATGGACATAAACAGCAAAGCAAAGCACTGATCTCTTTTTACATCACCCTGCATCCTTTAACGGCCCTACAGAATTATTATTTGCACTTATAAAAGGAGAAACTCACTTTAAAATGCTGCTGTAAAACGCCTTCTTGTGATTTATGGCCCTGTTTGAGATTATCTGTGAATAACGGATCAGACGTGGGCAATATGATGTCATGGTCAAATGTGTTAACCCTGACATACTGATCGGGTTAAATTTAACCCATTTTGACATACATAATTGGAATCTGCATAGATTTTTATATTCTTGTCTCCAATTACATCCAAGCTGGTCGCAGTAGATGGCTGCCCTTACCTGAGCCTGGTTCTGCTGGAGGTTGCTTCCTGTTTAAGGGAGCGCTTCCTTCCCATAGTCACGGTCGGAGTGCTGCTCAGAGGGGCTGGGCTGATTGTAAGGCCTTTACCGAAATTACTGTTTTTGTTCATTACTGTTGTGAACTGGTGAGGTACAAATTGCATCAACCTGAACTGAATTTCTATCTTGCTCAACTATATTTGTAATGTGAAGCTACAAACAAGCAGCCATGTTTCAGTTAGAAAGCCAGAGACAGAAAGTCCATATTAGGTGAAAACACTGAAACAGTTGTAGGAAACAACGTGTCAGCCAAGTATCACAGTCAATATCACAACAAGCCAACCGTCATGTGTGACTTCACCGTTTCAAAGCAGTTCTTGATACAAACGCGCATTTTGGTTCCTAAAACTAATCAGAGATTAAAACTCCTTTGGGAAATTTCTATAGCTCAACTTATCGGGGGTCTTTCTGCCTTAAAAGAGAATTATTGATAGCTACATGACGCAAGCCAGTATAAAAGAATAGGCCACAAATGTAGGCTTGTCACGGTCTCAACGCCTGCGTTATGAAACTAAGATGTTTTGCATTTATAAGTTGTAGACGTCCCTGTGTTTACTGATGTAATGATGGAGTTTGATGTTGCACTCACATACAATATTCCCCAAGTATTTGGATCTGCAGAGTTCGACGGGCGAATGTTTATCTTCTTTCAACTCTGGAAAACAAAATCGACAACCTCAGTGTGGTCTGCGAGAGCCTGCAGCTTGGGGTCTGAAGTGAATGTATTAAAAAATAATTAAATAAATAAATAAATCCCCCGGGTGTCAATAAATTTATATATTTCCGTACATTATTCATGCTGATGGTCGTCCCTTTCAAAGCAGAGGTAAAGTTTTATGGTGCATATCAATGATGCTGGATAAGTTCTCGATGTCGATACTGTTCAGAAGCATTACGAAAAATACTCGAACAAGCACAGGATCAGGGATCATGTGTGGGGATCGATCGATCGCGCTTTGTTCGGGGCCAAAACCTACAATAAAGCATAACTTTGCTTCATTCATTGAAGTGTTGCATACAAACAACATGTTGTGGCAGGAAATCTCTAATTCAAACTCTGCTTCTTCATTCCTAATTATTCATATTACTGTGTAAATGCCGTCATAATGTGGAGTGATGACTAAGTTATTCTTCCATTGTTTGTGTTTTTGTATGCTTTATTCTTTAAGTTTTAAGCATGCTGCACCGTTATTATACTACTATTTTCTACTATTTTTCAGCATTTATGTGTTTTTCTATTATTTAATGTTTTTTAATAACCTGCCAGAGACTACAGAGCCGGCCAGGCAAGGGAAATGTAAGTGAAATAATTACATCTTGTGTCTTTTCCTATTGATAAAGAACACCTTCATTAATACTACTACAAATGAATAATTAATGATAATAAATTAATGAAAAGACAGATTATTTTGTTTATTTTTTCACTATGTACTATATTCATTTATGGGTTTTTTTTCAGTGGATTCACAGAAAAAAAAGCCATTTTTTGTTTGAACGAACAAAAAGGTTGTATTTTAAAATCACGGGACAGTCTCGGCAATGAACTACCACAACTTTTTTCAGTAGTTTTACACATTTATCACATAGTTTCACTGGTCCGACCCACTTAGGATCAAAGTATTATCAATGTGCACTAAAAAAACATGGGTCAATCCACAGGCCTGTAACCCTGACAATATTCATAGTATGAAGGTCAAATTTTACATGGATTCATTAGATCTTCGTTCTGTATCTCACCCTATCGTGAGCATCCGCCTTTGTTACACCAACCCTCCGCGTGTCCTTCTTCACTACATCCACAAACCTCCTTGTTTGCCTGGTATAGCTACTATCCCTCCTCTGTGCATGTCCATCTTAGCTTTGCTTCTCTAACTTTGATTTCTGAACTTTTCCTGAGATTTGACAGATTTTATATAGAGTGACACATATCTTAAACTATTTGCTACTATGGTTTTCCAGCAACTGTTTTCAGATCTTCTGCAGCTGCCTGCTAGTTTAGCCACTAGCATAGAATTATAATTTTGCCATTAGCCTAGTCTTTGGCACAGTTTATGCCATATTTTAGGCCTATGGCATTGGCTTCTTGTTAGCTCTTTATGCACGAGTAAAGCCATTTGACTTCAAAACACAGCTCAACTAGCTGATTCTGTGCTTGGCAGAAGGACGTAGCTTTCAGATCTGAAAATAAAAGTCAGCGTGCAAGTGTCTTAAATGTGTATCCACTTTACTAGCCAGCAGGGGGCAAGTCCTCAGTTTTCAAAAAGACTTCTGGTTGTGTAGAAGTCTGTGGGAAAATGACTTCTGGTCCTCTTTTCTATAATGTCAGTAAAAACTTTCCAGATGACTTTATTTCCTCATTTGCTAGTTTCACATTGGATAAAACATTTTAAACCCTTTGGTATTTCATGGTGATTCTAAAAGTCAGAAAGGACAGTTATCTAGGAAATGGTTATCAAGCATGTGGTTTCACAGCCAGACCCACCCTTTGCTTATCACATCTGGTTTGAAAACGCCAGGATTGTGAAAATGAAAATGCTTGGCTCAAGGCTTCATAACTGGCCTAGGCTAACCAATGAGCGATGTCATGGTGGGTATGTCCCCTTTTTATACGATCTATAGGAAACTTGTGACATGCAGGCAGTTCGGTGGACGGGACATAGCTGTGGACTGCGGAGAGGTGGCTCCATCAGCACCTAATTTGCTAAAAATCAGTTCAATCAGGAAAATAATCCAAACTCTTTTGAGCCAGAAAAAGTGCTAAGGTCCAATCTTGAAGTTCAGAGAGTGGTTACTTGGATTTATGTGAACTCTTTTGGCTCTTTTGACTGACATGACAAGAAACTGGCATGGTTGCTTAAGAGAAAGTGGGTTCCCAAAACCCTTAAAGTCCTGCGCTTCATCACAGAATAGCCGCCTGAATACTGTGAACTTCACAGATTAATGATACCCAAAACTAATGCAATCTTGTCTTTTTTTTTCTCTTCTCAGGGGACCGGTGGCAGGAAATAAGCTCACACCTTCGTTTTTCTCTTTAATTTCCAATGATAAAGTGCTGAGCTTTCTCCCCTTCTTGTATTTTCATCCTATAGCCTGTCCTGCACTACAAAAGTGAAGAAATGGAAAAAGCCTCTTTTTTCCCTGTGTTTTTAATCCCTTTGCACCCTAATTGGCCTCTCTTTACTGTGAAGTGAGTTCAATCTGCAAGCAGATAAAACAAGTGTTGGGTGAGGGCGCAGGCACCGTGGCACTGTGTTCTCATGCATGAAGTGAGTGGTTTTGAACTAATATCCAAGCCTCTGCAATTAAAAGGCTCCAGAGTCGTTAAAGTAACTTCTCTTTTTTCTGCCTTTTTTACTCTCCTCTGGAATAGCACTTCACCTATTCTCTGCTGGAGATAAGACGACTGATAGCCGGTCTCAGATCTGCGCACCCTTGTCCGTGTGAATGCAGATTGGACTGATTACAGCTGTGGATTCGAGCGTGTCGGGTCATCCGCAGCCCAAACTGGGTCTTTCATCACATCAGCGAGTCAGGTATTGAGTGGTGAAGCAGTCCATGGTGTGTGTGACCCTTTCAAGAGGCGAAGAATGGCGCCGGGACCGCTTGTGCCGGGTGATTTCTTTACAAGGCTTCGGCCAACCCATCGAAACACAATGCCGCTGTTGTGTAGGTACCAGGATTAACAACGAGTGGTATTGATCTGCCGTTTCTTTCTTCCTCTTTGTCCATATGAGAGGCCGGTCAATATCTGCAAGGTTTGATTTCTTTGTGGCTCTCGCTCAACTGATGCTCTAATGTTATCACAATGAATGCAGGGAGCATTTGATAGTGGCATAGCTCTGAGGGTGGAGTTCCAAAGCAAGAAGAAACACAAATAAGGATTATAGTCATTATAGCCAGCAGTTTGGAAGTATTGGCATTTCCTTAAATATTAGGTCTCCTTTAATGAGTGTCATCCACCTCTGTAACAATGGGGGTTCACCGCTGAGCAAAAAGGAAGAAAAATATGGCTTTTGTACATGAATTCTTTATTTAAGGTATTTATACCTCATTTATGATGCTTGAAAGCAAAGTTTCCCAACATTTAGTGGGCGCTCGCTCTATTTTAGCCCCCAGCAATTAAGTGCAGTAATATAAATATCCTTCAAATTATGGGTGGTGGGATATGTGAGAAATAGAATTTAGAGTCAGCTACTGGTGACTGATTTTTGTTTTAAACCAGATTTTAAACAAAATGCTGAAAACACTAGCAGGATAACTTTGAAGATAGAGTTCCTGATGCAACAGTCACATTAAGGAAAACAGATGTCGTGGATCACGGACTCTGTGCAATGAACTTGTGATCTCGCTGCCTCTGAAATGGATGTTTTGAAGGTAGAGATCAGGTCTGCGACCATTTGCATTCAACTGCTGTCTTCGAATTGACTTTGGAACACCGAGACAATGATAAAATAGCAATAAATAAGATATTCTTATAGTCTGAATACACAGAAATTCTTTAACAAACAGCGAGATAGTTGCTGCAGGACAGTGATTTGACATAGGCACTGAGCAACCTTGCGTTCATATGGGAATCTAACCAGAATGCAACCAGTTGGCAACCAGCTGAATCAAAGACCCTCAATCAAAATGACGCGTTGGGTTGTGCTCATCACTTTAGACTGACTCAGACTGATTACACCTTGTTGGCAATCTCTGTATGTATTTTAAATTAGGCAACAAATGTTTGCAAATGTTCTCCAGTCTG
The DNA here is from genome assembly GCF_963969265.1 of Rhamphochromis sp. 'chilingali'. NCBI lineage: Eukaryota > Metazoa > Chordata > Actinopteri > Cichliformes > Cichlidae > Rhamphochromis > Rhamphochromis sp. 'chilingali'. Next base: position 20,658,401 of record NC_137931.1, read on the forward strand.
TCTAACCAGTGACTGAGACATACTGCATTTGTTTGAAGACAGATTGCCTCCAACGAGGTGACCCTTGCGACCGCACTGTGACTGAACGTGATGGCCCAGAGATGGAGTGTACTGTACCCTTCACCTCAACACATTTTAGGGTAGTTTAATTAACTCAGAAATCTATTGGGCACCTAAATGTAGAGTTCTTTGTAGCACTTGTTCTACAGTACCTAACATCGTTTTTGGTAGCCCCTCTGATACCCCCAATGTGTATTGAGATACCTTGGCCCAGTATTCTAAGGAGCTTAGAAAGAAAAGCGTCTGGACTTCTTTAAGTTGCTTGAAGACGTTTCACCTCTCATCCGAGAAGCTTCTTCAGTTCTAGGGTCAAATGGTGGAGAGTCACAGATGTGGGAGTTTCCCCCAAGAGGGACAAAAGGACCCCCTAATGATCCCCTACCTAATCACATGAGCCAAGGTGTGAAAACGGGTGTGGGTCACAATCAGCCAAGGTTTCAGGTGAGCTCATTGTGAAACCTAGCCCCACCCTATCATGTGATTTCCTAAGGTCAACAGGCCCAGGATGTGAGTGGGCATTAAGGCGTCTGGGAAGGGATCTCAAAACTGGATTATAGATGGCAGACAGTTGGTGTCGTAAACCACCGCCTTTGTTGAAAGATGGTCGCTCGGAGTGAAGATAAATGACTTCTTTTACTGCTCTTTCAAACCATCTGTCCTCTCTGTACGGTGGCCCTGAAGTGCAAATCACACCAACAAATTGCTAAACACAACAACAAAATCGAGAAACAAAAAAACAAATGGAGAATCACAAAAACAAAACTGAGAAGCACAAAAACAAAATTGAGAAGCACAAAAACAAAATTGAGAAGCACAAAAACAAAACTGAGAATCACAAAAACAAATCGAGAAGCACAAAAACAAAAGAAGAATCACAAAAACAAATCAAGAAGCACAAAAACAAAAGAAGAATCACAAAAACAAATTGAGAAGCACAATTACATTAAGAAAACCGGAAAGGGTAGGTACCAGTCGGCAACAGGAGACATCACTGATTGGATGTCCGATCTGTTCGTCTTTGGAACCGGAAGTTACTCTGCCTGTGGCGCATTTCGTTTGAAGAAGAACGGCGGAATGTTTTGTCCTAGCTGTGGGAAAAAGCTGGTTGAGGAGTCGCCGAACTTTTGCAGCGGCTGTGGCGAGAGGCTTTATCACGCATCTTGCATCGGAGACACTTCACTCCCATTGAGTAAGTTAATAAGCATAATAAAATGTTTGTTATTTATTGATTTATTAGCCTAGCGTTAGCTGTTTCCAGCCCATAGCAGACCAGAGGGCTGTTCCACTAAGCGAGCTCAGAAAATCGAGGCTCATTTGAAAATGCACGCAGCTGTCAAAATGACTGCTCAAGACCTTTCTAGTAGTGAAGGTTTGAGAGCAGTTCTAGTGTTAACAAACCTCGCAGCTAGGGTGCCACGGACCAGACTTGTCCACAAGCATATTGCATAATGAATGAGCAGAAAGACTGCAGGTTAGCCTCGTTCCTGGAACCGAATTTGGGGCAATCGAGCCTGGATTTTCAGAGTGAGCCTGGCTTTTGGGATTAGCTTGCTTCGTGGAACAGTCCTCTGAGCATTTCCACAACTGAAACGATAATAAATTAGTTCATTTATTATGTTTGGTTAACTTTAGGAACTAACCCTATTATGTGTCTATACATTAAAACTTACTGGTGTAGAATTGTATTGGTCAATAGTATCAGTTGCATTGTCATTCCTTGGTAGAAATTTTCTAGTGAGATTATTCAGTGTTGTCCTTATTTGCGTGTTGTGTGGACAATGGAATGTTACATGAATGAATGTCTTTAATGTGTGACATTGTAGTACATTTTTCCTTTGTTTCCCTTTAGCATCACAGACTACCTCAAACTGCCCGACTCCAACCTTCAGCACCTTCATAGAATACAGAAAAAAGAAAAATGAAGAGAGGCAAAAGTTTTCTGAAGGGAGGAAGGGCTTAAAGAAAAAGGAAAAAAGAAAGGTTCAGGTAGTTTGGCTAGCTCAGTCTGAAAACAAGTTGAGGTTAATTTTCTAATGACATTCTTTTGTTATTCCTTAGGGGAGTTGTGTAAAAAATGTTCAGTGTAGTAAAGCTATCCAGAATAAGAACAATTGTTTACGAGTAATTGTACATTTAGGTTGTCAGGAAGATCCCTCTTTAGCAGTTAATAAATATTCAAGTTTGAATAGATCTGCTTAGAGTCATATTAGTATCTACTTGGCCCATTGTTCATGTGTTTTTCCTTACAGATAAATGTCGGCTTGATGACCATAAAAAAGGGTGGTTTGAAGCCATACCGTGGAAAAACTATTTTCCTAACAACAGACCCTGACGCTACTGCCACAAGTCTGCTCAATCAAGCTGTTAAAAAAATGAAGGACTTTAACAAAGATCTAAAAGATGGACCTTTCCTTCTTCTGTATCCGGATGGCACTGAGGTCATTACTGTCCCTGGAACACAAAGACCATTTACACTTGAGGCTTATAAGGCTGAAGTTGGCAAGCCTTATCAAAGAATCACTGTTTTCATCTGCTTGAAGAGTGACTTTGAAGATGGTAAGCTGCTAATGTTTGTTTTGATTTTGACACACATTCCCTTAGTTTCAACAACTGCTAATTTTGAAATTGTAAAATGATAACATTACGCATAAAGCACGCAAGTCAATAGCATACCTACATTAAAATGGTGAATGGCCTGTATTTGATATAGCAACTTCTAGGGTTCTACAACCCCCCCAAGACACTTCACAACAAAACCAGTCATTCACCCATACACATTCACACACTGCTGGTGATTAGCTACAATGTGGACACAACTGTCCTGGGACTCACTGACTGAAGCAAGGCTGCTGTACACAGATGCCACCTATCCCTCCCACTACCACCACCTGGCATGGAGGGTGAAGTGTCTTGCCCAAGGACACAACGACTGTGACAGACTGAGCAGGGCTCAAACCTTCAACCTTTTGATTACAGGGCGGGCTTTTAACTCCTCTGCCACCATTGCTGCCTAAATTAGCTTGTATATGTTATGTTTCTTCCTGGAAACATGAAATTCAGCCATTTTTGGATCTACTGAGTCATGATTTTTAAATGCTAACTTTATGCCTTTCGTATTAATCTATTATTCATGATCAAATAAAGTTTCATACATTAGTATGAATTTAGTTTGCTTAGCTTGATTTGTTTTCATGTTTTGTAGTTGGAGAAAACTCAGACTTGTCTGACTCTGACCCCGAGATTGTTATTAAAAGGCCCTCTGAGTTTGATCTTGCTGATACACTGGTAAGTACAATTTAAATTTTTTTTATAGAGTTTTCTTGTTGTTTAGCCACCACCATTTGCCTCAGTTCAGTAAAACAGTTAATAGTTATATGTGAAATACATTTTGTGTGTGTGTGCGTGCGTGCGTGCTCGCTCGCGTGCGTGCGTGTGTTTGTTTGTTTGTTTCAGCCATGGGAACTTCAACATGAAAGCAGTCCTTTACAGAAAGCGGCAGAATATGAGTAAGTGATATTTTAAGAACATGTAATCTTTTACTGTTTTTTGCCTAAACTTTTGTATTAATGAGATATACACTTTTGTCAAGGTTAAAGGTTCAAGGTTCTTTATTTGTCACATGCATAGTTATACAAGTATAACACACAGTCATTCATTCTGTATATGGTTTTTGGAACATGGACTACATAATACTTGTATTGCTTGTTTGTTAATCAAGATGCTTAAATATTTTCAAAGTGTCAATTAATATTTTCACAGTACACAACAATAATGCTTTTCTTTGTTCTCTAAGGAAGGGTGCTGGGGATCTTGTGCTTGCTAATGAAGTACAACAGGTAAAAAACTATTTTATTAGTAAAATAGTGCAGCAGACAATCTCCACCGCCTTTACTTTGCAATTAGATGACGATTCACTGTTTGCTTATTACATTCATTGTTATTATACAATGCATTTCACATCATCAATTTTCATACTATCAATAGATTATAACATCCACCCCTTAAAGGTACACTAAGTGAAATAATCACAAAGCAGTCTAATGTCTCAATCATGTTGGAAGGAAGGTTACATTGAAACTAACTGTGTATGACTCGTCTTTGTCATCTAGAATCTTCTGGCGCTGATCCGTAGCCATGAAACTCATGGAACGGGAGGAGGGAGAGTCACTCGTTTGTTTATAAAGATAGACTGTAGTACACAAATTTGACCACAGGATTTCTTATTTCATTCTTACTTACTGTACCTTTAGATAATCTATTGGGATAGGAAACCTAAGGTACATCCATCTACTTCCGGACCATGGGTCCCATACTGCTAAAAAAATAGGAGTCTATGAGCCAATAAAAATTATTTTCTGATCCCGTTTGATGTGTATAATGGATTTAAAATATGATGTCCGTGAAGTATATAAACACATTTTGATGCCAAAAAGTGCTTAAGCGACAGGTGGCAAAGGTTATTTTATGTTTTGTTTGAAAAGACGTGGCGAAATGTAAATGTTCGTCTCACAAAATTGACATCATCGAACCAGACACAGAGAAGAGGAAAAGCTTAGTTTTGTTTAGCGAGCTTCGAATCCTTCTTCCAGGATGATGTGGAGAAAACCACTATAAATCTGGCCATGTGATAATTAGCAGCTACGCTGGGGGAGAAAAGCTTCTGAGGCGACATCATATTTGCGACATCTGACTTGTAGTCATTTTAAGGACAAATTTTTACAAGCTAACAAATCTCAAATTACATTACAGACATAGTCGAAACACAATTATTTATTATTTAAATTGAAGTACAACATATGTGTGATTCAGAGAGTAAGGCAAAGCAGACCAGAAAATAACTTTTATAGCTCCATTCACTTCCATTCATTTTTCTTTTGTTCAGGGACCCACGAGCAGACCAGAAGGGGAGGAGACTTAGGCTCCCTATATTAAAATAATTATCAATTGGTCAAATATGAATTTTCATTCATCCTCTTTTCTGTATTTCCAGGTCATAGATTTGGAAGAAGAAAACGATACAGGCACTACTGAATGCCTCACTGTCGAGAGCTCCTGTTACAGGTGCGTTGTATCTTGAGTAATTATTCCAGAGGTTTGCACAAAATATATACACACAATTATTATAAATGTATGTAGTTTGACTCTTTTACATTTGATTCTTCAGAAAAATAAATAGTAGAATCGTTCTATAAAAGTGGAACTGCATGTTTATGCATTTGTATTTTTGCATCTACACTTTGTGTACATGTTTTCACTCTGCAGAAACTACACACAGCTGTTTGAACCGATTGTGATTGATGATGAAGATCCTACTCCTAACGAAGCCAAAGCTGAGCCCCCAGAAGAACCTGTGTTAGTAATTTAAACATTTGAATCCAATTAACCGCCATCTTGTTCTGTACAAGACATCATGCAATCATGAGAGAAGTATATACACCTTTAAAAAATAAGTTTCCCTTTTTTTTTTTTTTAGAGACACCAATTTGGAGGCACATGAAATTATTGCAAATTTGGCACTGGAACTTGACCACAAGAAGGTCAGCAGGTTCAATATATCAAGGTCAGCTGTATGGGATGGAGCTGTTAGAGGATTTCGACGCAGCACATACTCTGACAACTACGACATGTTCATCAAGTTTAATGATGATGCTGGCAGCTTTGAAGACGGTTTGGATACAGGTGGCCCGAGGCGTGAATTCCTCACACTTCTTATGGGCAGTCTGAGAAATCGCCCCATCTTTGATGGACCTCCAGAGAGCCGTTATCTTGTATATAATTCAAGAGGTGGATGTTTTCTCCGTAATTATTACAATGGAAATTTTAATAAAAATTGGCTTATTTTTTTCATTAGCATATTTAATAGCAATTAACCATGATAATTATGTGCCCTGTATTACAGCTGCCAGGCAAGATGAGTACTTTTTAGTAGGAAAGATGATCGCTGTATCCATTGTGCATGGGGGACCAGCACCACATTTCCTCTCCAAGAACCTGGTCAACCACATCACAGGGAATCAGAGTTTCAGCGCCACTGTAGAAGATGTGCAAGATGAGGAGATCACAAAAGTTCTACATCAGGTAGAAAATTACCTAGGCTCAGGGAATGGGTTTACTTAGAAGACACTTGGGGCCAGTTTAAAAGATTAAATCAGGATAACAGTTATCCGTGTTGGATCATATCTTGAAAGTAGGTTCAAGGTAGATTCTGTAATCTGAAAGGACAGATTTCCACCTCCCAACAACACAAGTGAAATAACAAATTGATTATTTCTTTAATCCAATGTTTGAATGAATCGTAAAAGTAGTGAAAATTATTTTTGTTTTTCTTACAGTAAACCTTTTTTTTTTTTTTTTATAGGTCCTGAAAGCTGAATCAGAGGAGTCTTTGCATAATCTTATTTTGCAAAACAGCACAATCTTCCAAACTGCTGGATGCCTCAGAAATGTCAAGCCTTGTGAGAAACAAGCATTTGTGGAGGAATACCTCAGATGGTACATCCTTGAAAGAAACCAAAGTGTCATACAACGGTAAACTCATTACTCCTTTTAAATTCAGGATGGCCAGTTGCTCATCACAGCAGCCACTGACATTTTCAGACCTTCAGATGTATATGAAAAAACTGATTCGGTAGCATCCGGTGATCTGATGAACAACAACTTAATTCCTGAGCCACTGTTGCACGCTATTAACCTTTTGACACTAGAACTCTAATTTAGTATACATTTATTGTTCACAATGACCCATAATAATCAGTCATGCAACATGATTAATTTTTCAGTTATTTATAAAAAGAGGTGATCCCTTTTTCGACACACTTGTTTATTCCAGTGTGAAAGCACTATTTTTTTTTTAAATGCTGAAATCCCAATGAGCTCTTCTTTTTTTTGCTGTCACAGTTAATTTATGAGCACTATTAATTATTTTTGTGTATGCATTTGAAATCTGTCCAAATTTATAATGAAAGATCTAGTAGGTAAAGTCATTTAAACACAATTTAGAAGACTGCAATAGTCATAGCTATAAACCAATTATTAGTTATTTGTCTATCCTTTGCAGATTTAAAGATGGACTGGAAAGTCTGAATTTTTTAAGTGCACTGCAAAAACATTCCAGTGTGCTGGCCCCACTCCTATGCTTCTCTGCAAAGGCCCTGACTGCTTCAGAACTGGAGAGCATGTTCAGACCAGATCTCAGCCCAGCAGGAAGCAACAAGCGGCATAAGGAGGTCCTAACACTTGGCTTTTGGGCAGATTATCTCCTTGATTGTGAAGGTTTGAATGGCCGTTTTTATTTGTTTATAGTTTTATGAAAGGAGAGGTAAGGAAATTAATTTTCTGTAATGTACTACAGTGTTTACTTTCTTCTTTCAGAGAAGGCAACAGCAGTGTGTCTGGAAGATTTGATGATGTTTGCCACAGGGCTGACGGCAGTTCCACCGGCAGGAATGACACCACCACCATGCATCCAGTTTTTAAGTGATTCGCCTTTTCCAGTTGCAAACACCTGTGCAAATACTCTGAAGCTACCCATCTGTGACTCATATGGCATCTTTAAGGCCAACATGGACTTTGGAATTCAAAATGCTCCAGGATTTGGATGTTCTTAAATCAGCAAGGTCATCAAGTTACAGTTACTGAGTTACCCTGTTAAGTAGTGTGCCAACGGCAGCTGAACCTAACACATTCATGTGATAAGCAACTTCCATATTGTTAAACATTTAGTTGTTTTTTCTTAATATTGTGTATGTTGGAAAAGTGACAGAAATGCTGGACACTATTTGTAAATGGTTTTATTAAAGAAAATTGTAAATGTTTCCTTGTGGTTAAATGTTAATATTTAAATTCATGCCAGTTGCTGTATATTATGAACAATATTATATTCAATTTAGCAAGAGGGAAAGGAAACACTACTAACATTAAAAAAATGAAGGAAAAACAGAAGGGCTGGAGCACTCAAGTCCAAAGGTTTTATTAGGTGCAAAAAAAGGAAAGAAACTAACGTTTCAACACAGTGTGTGTCTTCGTCAGAGTAACTCTGACAAATGTCATTACAAACTGAAGTTCAGTTGGTATCTAAAACCCAGCTATGTCCTTCAGGGCCAAATACAGTTCTGTGGCCGATTCCCAGTCTTGTGGCTGCTGCAGTGTGTTTTGTTGTACAGCCTGTTGTAAATATTCCTCAATGTTTGGATCACCACACAATCCAACCGGTAGCCCCTCCTCGGGAAACACATCCAGTTCCCTCTCCTCAACAGCAAATCCACAGTCTCTTGAACCATATCTGCAAAATGAAAATAGAACAGTGAAGGATTTTTTGCTGACAATATGGAACTATATAAATCAACGCATGCAGTGACATGTTATAAACTGCTGTATCATACTTATGTGTAAAATTATGAATATATATTAACCAACTTAAGCAATAACAACACCTTGCATTTAGTTTGATGCAAAAGGTTAATTCATTTTGTTAAGAACTCAAATACCTGTGAGGCAAGAGATAGAGTTCGTTTGGAATCCCCCCTGGACACGATGCAAGTCTGCTTGGCCGGATCCTGTGTTTGTTCCAGAGGTCTTTGCATTCATCCAGGTCTTTCTGTAGAACCCCTCTGAAGCAGAATCTCAGCAAGCATTGGTGTTCGTGGCTTCCATTTAAGTTTCCAGAGTCTCTTAGGTCTCCAAACAAGTCCATCCAAAACTGAGACCTGGGTATATAATTAATATTTAAGAATCAATTTAGCTTTGTTCTTGGTCATTTTATAGGGTTTGTTACATTTTGGTCCCATTTAAAACATGCCACAAATGGATGTCAAACAAAGTAATGCATATTAGTTTTCCATAAATATTGTAGCGACCCTGCAGTAATGTTCTTGTTAAAAATGCTGTATTCTTTTCACTCTGTGTGTTGATTGTGAGGAGTGGAGAGTTTGGTCTGAGTTTTTCATTTTGTATTGGCGTCGTTAAATCTAGGCAAGCATGCTCATTTCGGCACAACAGCTGACAGTGACCATTTTGAGTTCCTGCAATAAAGTGACGGCTGTTAACGTCTATCTCATCCAACTTTTCAACACGTCCAGCAGGACGCTACTCTATTTTCTTAAATGCATGTAAAAAAAACCGATCTGATCAGCTTTCACTGTAGCTTACACCTACCAGACACAAATGTACCCACCTTCCTCTTCTGAAATAAGACCACCATGACTCGATGCGCTGATTCCCAGTAGATGATCCGTAACTGTGGCTTGACGATCCAGCATAATAGTCCGTGTGTGCGTGACGGAGGGTACACTGTATTGCTGCCATAGTCCCATTCTCAGTCCCGAAGTCTGTTCATAATCTCATTGGTATCACACCAAGACTCTTTACACAGTTTATATAATTGTGAGCTATAACAGCCGGGTTGTTGTTTGTTGCTCCACACACAAGCCACATCAGTCTTCTTGAAAAGCCATCTATACATCCTGACAGGGCCAAGCCAAAGGGTTTCAGTTTATCATAGCCATCTACATGCCATATGTAATTGGGCCCCATGGAGTGATACGTGCGTCTTGTGAACCTCCTTCGAGTTCTCAAAGCGATTCCTTGAGGATTTAGTTGTCTCAACAGCCTCATAACTACATCACGCTTGACACGCAGCTTGTGTTTTTGTTTGAGAACTTGCCACATGGTCCGATATCCAAACAATTGTCCTGGTCCTCGAAGCTCGGCCAAAATGGCACGCCTCACCTCAGGAAGTGGAGAATAGTTGCCTCGTCTGTACAGTCCAGATTCTTTTAAATGCGTTTTCAGTGTACGCATACTAATTGCAATGTCATGATTACACTTGAGCATATCCAGTATCACCTCGTATGTATGTCCTGAATCAAAATATTCTCGAATAGCGACAGCTATGTTTGGGTCACCGCTAATGTTCATGTTTGAAAAAAATGCGCCACAGGCAGAGTAACTTCCGGTTCCAAAGATGAACAGCGCGGACGTCCAATCAGTGATGTCTCCTGTTGCCGACTGGTACCTACCCTTTCCGGTTTTCTTAATGTAATTGTGCTTCTCAATTTGTTTTTGTGATTCTTCTTTTGTTTTTGTGCTTCTCAATTTGTTTTTGTGATTCTTCTTTTGTTTTTGTGCTTCTTGATTTGTTTTTGTGATTCTTCTTTTGTTTTTGTGCTTCTCGATTTGTTTTTGTGATTCTCAGTTTTGTTTTTGTGCTTCTCAATTTTGTTTTTGTGATTCTCAGTTTTGTTTTTGTGCTTCTCAATTTTGTTTTTGTGATTCTCAGTTTTGTTTTTGTGCTTCTCAATTTTGTTTTTGTGATTCTCAGTTTTGTTTTTGTGATTCTCCATTTGTTTTTTTGTTTCTCGATTTTGTTGTTGTGTTTAGCAATTTGTTGGTGTGATTTGCACTTCAGGGCCACCGTATCTCTGTCCAATGTTCACATTTTGGACAGAGAGGACAGATGGTTTGAAAGAGGAGTAAAAGAGTAAAAGAGAAAGCCTCGAGATGAGCTTTTCCACCTTTGGTATTTTAAAACCGAATGTCACAACCAAGTGGTTGATCTGATTGTCAACACTCAAGCGGATAGATTTTGATAGGACCAGAAATCTTTTGGCAACAACAGTTATCACGCTGTAGTGTGCATTAAAAAGGTTCTAAGTTTTAGGCTTTTCTGAATTGGCTTCACTCTTCAGCCCCATATGCTACATCTGTCTTTTATATTGCCTACATTTACCACAAAAATACCCCATTTAAGCTAATACTGTAGTATCAAGAAAAGCTGATAAAACCCAAGAAGGGAAATCCAAGTTCTAGCATTTATCTGCATATTCTGTCAGCCAGATTTTCCCACGGAAAAAAACAAGAAAAAAACCCACTGAACTAAATTGCTTGACACAAGTTTTTCCAAATCTAGGAAAATTTCATTTAGTTTAATTTTCACTTGCCTCCATTGTCTGTGGACAATCTGTTCATGCCGAAGAATTTTTGAAATTGTATTTACTACATACCGAGAATGGTGCATTTCTGGGTAGCTGCTTTTAATCCATACTCTGTGCTCCAGTGAGCAAACTACTGTACATACTCTGTGTTTATTCTTAACAAAACCCCACGTAAAGACACAGTTTTTACCTTTAAGACCCAGGAAAGTCAAACTCTGAGATAAAACTGAGACATCTTAGAAATACATGCAATGAACTGCACCATTCGATCAGTGTAGAAAACTCAAAACAATGAGATTTTAATATGAACAAGTTGAATAAAAGCCCAGAGATACTAAATCCACTCAAAACATTATCAGGAAAATACATGATTCACATTAAAGTGAGATTTTGGCTCTTTAGTACGTGCCAGATTAACTGCAGGGCACACATAATACTTCTTTAAAGCCTATTTGTTGCTTTCATGTCCGTTTAAAGTCGAATTTTGAACTGGGAATATCTAACAGAAAGTCAAGATCCAGATTGTTTTGCCCCGTCTTTGCCAGAAATTTTGGCAGAGCCTCTCCGGCGCCGTGATATCCGTGCTCGTTTATTCATTTGTTTGTCTGTTTACGTTATATGTTTGCTTATTTATCCGTGTCTTTATTTTTTAATGAGTTGAAAATCCACCAGAGAATCTGAGGCGATGAAACTTTAAAACGTGTACAGTAGAAGTGAGGGGGAAAAATATTTACATTGAAGCCGGCCACAATCTCAGAAGATCCTCAAATGTAGGTTAGAACTGCAAAGTTAATATGCAAATGTCCTTATCTGCTGGGATTCACAAACAACCATCATCCTGATTGATTTAATAAACTGCTTTTATCTTTCAAAGTGTTAATTAGGAGAGATGGGCCTCGCTTTGAATCTCAGCTTTCTGAGAGCTTTCAGACAAAGAGAAACTTTCTGTCCCTTAACATCACTGAACTCTCAGCTTCTTCAGCATTTTGCAGCTTGTTGTTGTTTCTGAGGCACAAAGCTCTCCTCACGCAGTAAAAATACAGAGTAGTTTGATAAGGTTACAGCAGTTTAGTGAAGCCTCGTGCGACACATACCCAAGCTGTGACTGACTGCGTGTTGTATTTCTCAAACACACCACACTGATCATCAGATTTCTGCCCTAAAAACAGGGAAAATGATGAAATCCAAAACAAAATACAGTAAAGATCATACAATGTCATAGAGAGATCCCTCCATGTTGGGAGATTTTCATGTTTTATTTATGTACTGGGCACTAATAAAATGCTGGAGGGGCTGAGAATGGCAGTTGTCGTTGTTTAGGAGGTTGTCTGAAAAAAAAAAAATCACACTGCATCTTAATATCCAAGCTGCCACTAGTGACCAATCAGGGTTCACAGAGTAGGGTTAACTTTGGCTAAACCTTTAGAAACTAGAACATGTTACTAGTGCTGCGCAATACTACAAAGTTTGACATCAATCCGATAGCAAGTAAACATAAGGCCAGTACTGCCGACACCAATACTGACACCTCTGAGCACTAAATCGCTGGGATTTTTACTTTAGTTAACAGAACAAATCACACATTTCACCTTTTCTTATGCACTTTGAAACTGCTGTTTGTGGAGACCTGCAAATGTGCCGGTCTCTGAAACGCTTTGGCTCAGCGTCTCTTTAAGGTTAAGGTTTCATTTCCAAAATAATAATTTCTTTATTACTATTGATACTATCACGCTAGTATCGATACCGCTACTGTTATCATTATTGTTGATATTTGGATCTATCGATCAACAACTAGATGTTACTTTTTAGATGAAGTGTCATTTTGACATCATATTTTCTGGTTTTTCATTTCACATAAACCAAACCAAACTGATTGATGCTAAGAGCTTTAACAAAAACGACAGCCGCAAACACAGAGGATGTTTTTACTCTCAAGGGGCATTAGAGCATCACTTAGAGAGTGAAATGTACTCATTTTTCTTAGGTCGGTCATCAGGGGTAGGTTTTGTAGTTAAGGTTTGTTAAATGTCAGTATTTTCAGATTGAAAACACAGGTGAAAATATAGAGTTTAACTTTCTTCGATTGTGTTATTACATAACGATCCTCCTGGATTATGTGTTTAATTGCCCGTTTATTAAAATGAGTCCAACACCCCTGAAGTAAAGTGAAAGTAGCAATTGAACCTGACACATGAACCTGTTATCACTATTTACACTCTTTTCTCCTCACAGGACACAAATTTCCATGACGCACTCACTGACGCATCCTCCTGTTTCGAACACGGGTTGGGTTTTTTTAGGTTTGACTGTTGCCAGATTTGCCGTACAGGTGGAGAGGTGGTCGGAGTTATCGGAGCCAGCAAAAAATGACGCAGGTGCAGCAGTTTGGCTTCAACCTGCAGGCAGCGGCCAGTTTTATTTGTACATGTGTGTGTGTGTGTGTGTCGCTTTTCTCTCTGCCAACCTGCGGGGCACGGGAGTTCACATTGAGAAGCGACATACTGGTGAGCTGCATGCCAGTGACCAGAAAAACAAGAGGAGGAGGGAAAAAAATGGGATTCCCCTCCAGTCACGGGAACCACGACATGAAGGACCGAAGCTGCCAAGATCCCTGAAACCAAAAAAAAAACCCTCTGACCAGACATGTCTAAAAAGCTGAAAGCATCCTGTCTGGCTCGTGCACGTGTCTCACGGTATCACAGACTTTTGATGTCATCCAGTCGGACACTTTGAGGGAATATTTTTCCCCCTGCCTTCCCAAAACAATCTGAATAAATTTTCAGCTGCATATTTTAACTTTCAGTCTATCTTTGATGTCTTATTTGTGTGATTATGTCTCCCTGAATGCAAAAAAAAAAGAAAAAAAATCTCAATGTGCACCGACCGTCAACCACTCGTGGCACATCTTCCCTGTGCGCGGTTGGGACTTATTTTAATTTATTTTTTTTTTGGAGGGGATCAAAGCGAACTCCCCTCATGCTTCGCTCCGAGTAAACACCAAATGCACGAGACAAGGAAACTTGTCGAAGGGCGTCCTGTTGGATCCGGGTCTCTCGTGATGAGCATCTCGACAGTAAACGGCTCAATTTTTTTTTTTTCATAAACGTGGCGTGGGCGGCCATCTTAACCTGAGCAATTAAAGCCGAAACAAATCGCCGAGCCTGCAGAAAGCCGGTGACAGCGACCGCGCCACCTCTAATTATTGACTGGCCCCTGGCTTGGCGGGGGAAAAAAGCCTCTTCATTATTCTTCTTCCTGTGGTAATTTGTATTTGCCTGACATTCATCATATATTGTTGGTAACCTTTAATTCATCTGCTGTTAGCACTTTTGTCTGCTGAAGTAAGGCTCGGGGTGGGCACGCCGGCCGTCCTTGAGAAAATGGAATAACTGTAAATTGGCAGAGTGGAAGCAGCTCAAACTTTACAAATATCAGCTGCCATACCGACCAGCTTGATTACTCTTTCCATTTTTAGTCACCCAACTTCTGTAGTTAAGAGCCAAGTTATGGAGGAAATATTGGTTTGTGTAAGTAAGTGTGGTGGGAAACAAATTAAGTGTGAGCTAGATCAGCATGCCTTATATCTTTGCTTCCTTCAACACTGTTAATTCTTTCTTTATATTTTCTATTGTATGGCCTCTTTTTGATTTAGTTTTTCCTTCTTTCTCTCTCTGGCTCTTTACCACAGCATGTCTTTGTCCTGTCTTCCTCCTTTCACCTCCAACTGGTCACAGCAGATGGCTGCCCCTACCTGAGCCTGGTTCTGCCTGAGGTTTCTTCCTGTTAAAAGGGAGTTTTTCCTTCCCACTTTTGCCAAATGCTTGCTCAAAGAGGCCAGTTGGATTATTGGGGTTTCTCTTTTGTAATGTCGGGTCTTTACATTGTTTTCATTTGGCGCTTAGCCTCAGCCACCTAGGTTTGGAGACTGGTTGGTGATAGGGCTGCCACAAACTATTATTTTGATAGTCGACTAGTCACCGATTATTTTTGCGATTAGTCGACTAATCAGATCATGCATCAATTGGACGTAAAACGTACAGCTTATTGCACCAGCAGCACCTGCTCTTATATAACTATCATTAGCTTACAGCTTTAAGTGTGTAAGGTATGTGCTAACTAAAAATAAAGACAAGATGATAGTTTATTAAATTTTAATGAAATTTGCAGATTGTTTAGGTGAAGTTTAATAAACTCAGCCGTCTGCTCCTTGCTATCTAAAATATAACAGGACACCGGAGTAAATTCTCGAGCATCTCACACTTCTGATAATCAGTTGTCTGCTTGACGTTTATTCAGCTGTGTAAAAACTATAACTTTGACCTCAGCCAAACCGATTCACTCAGGAACAAATAAAATACTGAAAAAAGCCAAACAATAACATTTTTAAGTTATCTAAGTGACTCATTTATCATGTTTAACCTGAGTAGCGAAAGACGGCGGTGGGTTTGAAAACAATTTGCCGGGTGTCCGGTGTTCTCACGGGCTCTAGTGAGCTTTTAACCCTGGTTAGCTATCGAGCTGGTGGGTAACAGACGTCTCCGAAAACATCGGAGAGGTTTTGAAAATATGTGGTGTCTTGGTCAAAGGAGCTTGCAAAGAAAAGCGTCTGGACTTCTTTAAGTTGCTTGAAGACGTTTCACCTCTCATCCGAGAAGCTTCTTCAGTTCTAAGGTCAAATGGTGGAGAGTCCCAGATATAAACCTAGGTTAATGGTAACCAAATGCTAACCAAATGGTAGAGAAAGTTGAAAAAGTGTGACAAACTGGAAATGCAGTGTGCCTTACTTTGAAGGTGAATTCTCAGTGAAAATAATTTGCGGGGGACATGTTATAATGTTTTTTTTCACTGGTTTTTCTCTTTCAATTCCTTTCAATTCTTATTCTGCGTTGTTTGTACTCTTTCCCATTTTCTTTCTTTCATTCAAAGCATTCTTCTCCACCTCTTTTGTCACTTGTCTATTTATTTGCTCTTTAATTCAGTCCAGTGTTTAATTTTTTCTTCTTCCATCTTTTTTACAGCCCGTTTCTATTTCATTTCTTTCTTCTTAAAACGTTTAAATTTTCATTTCCTTAGTTCTCATCCTCTTTTATCCATTCTTTCATTTTATTTCCTTCTTTTATTGTCTTAATCTTTGTGTATTTCTTCAGATTTCCACTTTTTCTTTTGTATTTCTTTCTTTCTCCACTTTCTTTGTTTAGATAACTTTGGTCCACAGCTCCTCTGCTCTGATTTACTCCCGTTTTGTGACCCTCTGTTCCTTTCTTTGACAAATCACGCTTTCCTTTTCATTTCTTCCTTAACTATGTATCCTTGTATTTTCTGCATCTTTTCATCTTTTCATCTTCATTGTCTGCATTCAGTTCAGTAGTTGCAAAAATATATCTTAACTTATATTTTGGCCTACTGTCCTACCTCTTTTGTTCTTCCCTTCATTTTTTTAACCGCCTCCTCTTCATCCTTCATCCCTCCCTTTGTGTCATTTACTCATTTCAGCCCACTTCATTCCTTGTTGTTTTCCTTTTTTCCTCCTACTTTCATAGTTTACATTCTTCCCTTGTGTCCCTCGTTGTGCACTTCTTTTTCTAGCTGTTTTATTGCTCCCTTTTCCTTCCACTCCCTTCTTTTCTCATCCCTTCGCCTTTTATCTGCCTTTACTTACTCTTTATTTCACTTGGCACTTCTCTTCTTTCCCAACTTATATTTTCCTGTTTTCAGTCTTACTCTCCACCCTGCTGCCCTTTCTGTGCCTGTTGTTTTTCTCATACTCCTTTCCCATTGCCTCCATATCTGCCTGCATTTAGCCCACCTGTTGCTAATCCAAATTTAAAAAATATATACACATCTTCTAACAATACATATTTGATTTGTAGCTTTTTGCAGAAAATTGTATGATCATCTTCCATGGCTTTAACCTTCTCATCTCAAGAGCCACATTTGTCTCTTTCAGATGAGGTTTTCCAGTTTCACTTTGTTTGTGTTTTTCCTCATCTTCAGTCTGTTATGTATCATTTATTTTTGTCTTTTGCTGTTACTCCTCTTCTTTCTTCTCCACATTTCTTAATTTAGGCTCCTTCTTTATTCCAACCTTTCCCTGCAATTCCCCCGTTTGTTTCCTTCCTTTTTGTCTTCCTCTTTTTGCTGTTGTTCTCATTTTCTCTCACGTTTTCAGTTTGTGAAATAGTCACAGCCCCTGATCCACTGATGGATGTCATAATCACGTGAATGCAGTTTGTCATCTTTCCACTCTCTATTGTAATGACGCGTGTCCATGTTCATTTTGGGGGTTGGTGGGTAAG